>NC_056732.1:567108569-567283569 GCF_019279795.1 Protopterus annectens
GCAGTGATATTGCAAAGAACTAGACATCCTTCCAAAACTGATGAAAAGGCAAGACAAAAACTGGTCAGGGAGGCTACCAAGAGACATTCAGCAACACTGAAGGAGCTGCAGGAATTTCTGGCAAGTACTGGTTGTGTACTACATGTGACAACAATCTCCCATATTCTCCATATGTCTGGGCTATGGGGAAGGGTTGCAAGATGGAAGCCTTTCCTTACAGAGAAAAACATCTAGGCCCCGTTACAATTCGCAAAACAATACATCAAGTATCCCAAAAGCATGTGGGGAAAATGTGTTATGCTCTGATGAGACCAAGGTTGAACTTTTTGGCCACAATTCCAAAAGGTACATTTGGCACAAAAACAACATTTAGCATCACCAAAAGAACACCATCCCCACGGTGAAGCATGGTGGTGGCAGTATCATACTTTGGGGTTGCTTTTCTTCAGCTGGAAATGGAGCTTTAGTCAAGGTGGAGGAAATTATGAACAGTTCCAAATACCAGTCACTTTTAGCCCAAAACCTTCAGGCATCTGCTAGAAAGTTGAAGATGTAGAGGAATGTCATCTTTCAACACAACAATGACCCCCAGCATACATCCAAATCAACAAAAGAATGGCTTCACCAGAAGAAAATTAGAGTTTTGGAATGGACCAGCCAGAGCCCAGACCTAAATCCAATAGAAAATCTGTGGGGTGACCTGAAGAGGACTGTGCACAAGAAATACCCTGGCAATCTAACAGATTTGGAGCACTTTTGCAAGGAAGAGTGGGAAATATTGCCAAGTCAAAATGTGCCATGCTGATAGACTTCTACCCAAGAAGACTGAATGCTGTAATTAAATCAAAAGGTGTTTCAACAAAGTATTAGTTTTAGGGTGTGCACACTTATGCAACCAGCTTATTGTACGTTTTTAATTTTTTATATTTTCTCCTAACAGATTTGTATGTTCTTCAAATGAATAGTAACGGTTATAGGTTACATTAAAGGTAGGAAATGTTTTGAAATGATTTATTGTGGGCTCATTATTTATATATCATAAAAACCTTGCATTTTAATGGGGGGGCTGTAAACTTTTTATATCCACTGTAGACAGATATATGGACAGACAGATAGATAGATAGGTAGGTAGGTAGGTTTACAAGTGCTTAATGAATGACTGTTACATTCCTATGCCTTCAATGGAGAGGAGGAAATACTCTTCTGTGATCAGTTTTCCATTGCCAGAGACTAAAAGCTTGATATAAATATAACACAAATTTTAAAATATTGCTTAAAACAGGTACTAAACAATTTATATTGTGAAATAAAATATTATTGCTCGGCCTGTATTCTCTGTAATAGTAAATATAAAGTTATACAACTCCAAAATTATATTAAACTTGCTAGATTTAATTATGTTGTAAACAGTATAAACAATGAGTTAGCCTCATTAAAATAGTTAAAGCAGAGTCGCAGAAGTAGGCTTTGATCACATCTGATCTAATTATGGTTCAGTGATGCAAACAAAAATTCCAAAATAAACAATATATAGCGATGGAAAGTAAAAATAATTTTGTAGTATGTTGTTTCAGCGACACTGTAAAAGTTATTACAGAAAAGCAGGAGGATTCATGTATTTAATCAGAGGAAACATTTTTGTGAGGACACTAGCAGACTATTGGATGTTATTGATAGTGAGGTAGAATGAAAAGGTTTTTCTACCCAGATAAAATAAAGATAACTGCAGAACCCACTGACATAACTACTATCTTTTCTATATATCTGCAACTGTCCGTGGGCCTCTCTGTGTAGACACTAATGGGGAAACCAGTAACTTCTCAGTGAGGTTACTTTTTTTTTTCAAATATGACCTTCCTAGATTAGAACAATGTTCATAGAATTCTATACCCTGGTTTACAGTCCAGTATGACAATATAAATGTTTGAATTTTTACACACTTAACATGCTCCTCATTTGACCTAAGCTATATAGATAGCTCATTTATAAAAAATGTGCCTTTTTTATATGATATGAAGTAGATAGCTGTCGTTCTGCAATTAATTCTACTTGATAAAGTAGTAGACAAGGTAATGGAATAGTGCACAGGTTTACTAAACTGATAGCAATGAATGCAATATGCTGCATGTGGAACAGTAGCCTGCAGGAGACCCAAAGTACAGAATAATTTAAACCTAGTAATTTAGTGTGCTGTAAGTGGTGTATTACACAGCAGAATCAATGCCCAGCATGGATTTACACTGGTTTCAGCCCCATATTAAGAAAACAAAACATCTATAGTGCTTGTAGTTTTACGGAGCTATTGTATACCGTAAATTCTGTAGTTAAAGTAAATACTTAAATGCTTGTTTGCTCGGTGGCTAGTTTCATGTGCTAGAAAGGAGTTTATTCTTAATGTACTTTTATTTTTAGGCAGTCCCCCTCAAAATATCTTAACTAAAAGGGCTCTCCTACCTGAAGGACGCTACCCTGAAGAAACTGTGCCTACAAACAATTTACCTGAAGGCAGACCACTACAAATTGCCAAGGTTAATACCTAAACATGTAATGTAATCCTTTGTAATGTATACTGCTGTCCTGGGTCTAAAGCACCTATAGTCTGTCCCCCATAGTAATTTGGCTTCCTCTTTCTTCTAATTGAATTAGTTTGCCCCTTACACTCTATAACACTAGTTTCTAACCTAAAATTAAACCATGACTATTATACTACCATTCTGGTTTCCCAACTTAAAACCCTGATAATTTTACCCTAAAACATATAATCTAAAGCTAACAAATAGGTTCATAGGTTCATAGGCAGAGCCACAGAAGTGATCCCTGGGGTGAATTTCCTATCTCCCATCCAATCATCAAGATTTTTCTTGAAGAGTGCTAATGAGGAGCTTTGTTTGATATAGATAGGTAGTTTGTTCCAGAGTATGGGAAGTCTCTGAGACAGGAATCTATCCCTCCAGCATGTTCTGTTTAGCAGTGTATCACTCTTGGCTCCATGGCACCTGCCTCAGACTCTGTCCCTGTTGTCTCAGCAGGAGAACCAGGTCCTGCACACTCAGCTGCAAACCCTGAACCTAGCAGCCTGGCTAATTACCTAATCTCTCCTTTACCATCCCTCAGTAAATCAGTGATGGGTATCATTTTAGAGGCAAGGAGGCCTAGTACTAGAAAATCTTATGCTGCAAAATGGAAATGATTCTGTGCTTGGAACCAATCTCAAGGAATGAACGCAGCAGTGCCCAATTTACCTCAGTTCCTACAATACTTGACTGAGATGCTTCATAAGGGCTTGTCTTTTTCTTCCATCAAAATTCATGCCTCAGCCATTTCAGCTCATTATAGCAAAGAGCCTTCCCTCTTCTCCCACGCACTGCTCAAGCAGTTCCTCAGAGGGGCCAAAAATCTAAGGCCACCCAGGAGAGCTGCAACTTCAACCTGGGATCTTAACTTTGTCTTGGAGAAACTCACTCTTCCTCCTTTCAAGCCAGCTGCTACTGCAGATTTAAAATGTCTTTCCTAGAAAACAGCTTTCCTTTTGGCAATCACTTCTGCAAGAAGGGTATCTGAATTACAGGCCCTTATGGCAGTGGAACCTTTCATCATCTTTCATGTGGACAGGGTGTCCCTCAGAACCGATCCCTCCTTCATGCCCAAAGTGGTATCCAGTGTGGCTCTTAATCAGTCCATTCATTTGCCTACCGTCTTTCCTAACCCACAGAACAAAGGGGAATGGATACTGCACTCTTTAGACGTGAACAGACAGCTTAGATTCTACTTGGACAGGACTAAACCTCAAAGGAAATCTGAACAACTACTGGTGGCATTTGCTGCAGGGACAGAGGGGAAAGCTATTTCAGAACAAACCATTTCAAAATGGATAGGCCACTGCATTCATTTCTGCTATAAGCACCATAGAAAACCTATCCCACAGGGCATCAGACCCCATTCAACCAGGGCTGCAGCTACCTCTACAGCCTTTCTCAGGGACGTCTCTACTAGGGACAACTTAGAAGTTGCTATCTGGAGTTGTGTACATACATTCACCAAGCATTATCATTTGCCAATTTTCTCTAAATTCAGGGCTGGTTTTGCCACTGCAGTCTTGCAGGGCCTTATAGCTGGTCCTAATTCTATTTAAATTCCTCCTCCCAACCTTAGCTTTGGGAATCTACCCAAATGTAATGACTGCAACAGTGAAACATGAAGAACATAGTACAGTTGTGTACACTTACCATAAATGTAGATGTTCGAGTGTATTCACTGTTGCAGTCCTGGTTACCCTCCCTCCAGCCCCCATTTCTTGCTTTGGCTGTACCTCTACTCTCACTTACTATGCTCTAAAAGATTTTTGGTGTATTTGCTTTTCTGTTGGAGGTATATCCTTGTATTTATAGATTTAATTGCTTCCCATTAGGGGGGCACCTGACATCTGGGGCAAGAAAAATTGATGTAATGGCATCGGCTGCATGTTTCATACCCCTGACGACCTGATGTCATGGAAGAAGGGACAGCAACTGACGCAGGACCCAAGGCTTTGTTAATCAGGCTGACTGAGGGCTACTGCAAGCAGATAACCCAAATGTAATGACTGCAACAGTGAATACATTCGAAAATCTACATTTATGGTAAGTGTACACAACTGTACTTTACTGCTAGCAAGATTGTACTAGAAGGCAATGGGCTCAGACAGAGGTGAGTAGAATTCTAGGGAGTCAGTTATTATAACCCTGTTCTGTAGGTGGTACTGTAAAGTTTATGTAGTTGTGACAGATGTCTGTAATAATGAAGGCAGTAGATGCGCATTTGCCATAAGCTGTTAGGGCAAATCACCCCTCACAATAGGTGCTTGTGGTGAAGATTTTGTCTCTGTAACTACTGTGTCTCATATTATTTTGTGGCATCAGTGCATATCTAATCCCATCTATTACAGTGTGTTATAACAGAGTTATGGGATTTAAGGACTGTTCCATTACTCCTAACATCTCTTGTGATAACTGCAGGATCACACAACAGTGGGAAAAACATATACATTTTACTTGCCTTACAGTACTCTACACAGTGCCATATATACTAAGTTCAGTTCAGTGAAATGAGTTTTCAGTAATTTGAGTTTTCAGCGATGTGGTCAGGGTGAAATGAAATTCAGTGAAATGAGATTCAACGAAACAAGGTAGACCCATATATATATATATATATATATATATATATATATATATATATATATATACATGTGTGTGTGTGTGTGTGTGTGTGTATACACACACATATATATATATATATATATATATATATATATATATATGGATCTACTTTGTTTCATTGAAAACACATTTGGTCGAAAGTCAGTTTCCACAACACTTCACTGAAAGCTCACTTCACTAAAACTCATTTCATCGAAAGTTATACATGGCCTTTTCCCCACTGAAGTGCAACCCTGGAGTTATAATATTAAGTAAGGGGGGGTGTGGGGGCACAGCCCCCCACAATGGGTGGTGTGTGGGACATAACCCCCCACCTGTGTTAAATGTTTTAAACCATACACGTGTATACTTCCAAGTTAAATAAATAACTCTTTCCAAAAGACAACTTATAACCATACTATGTGGGGGGCTACGTATATATATATATATATATAAAAACAAGTGCAAATACAGGTAAACAAGAATTGTCTTGTCTCTTTCAATTTCAGCTGATGAAAAAATAGAATACAATTGCCAGCAACAACAAAGAAGAATAGAAAGCCTGTTTGAATCTTCTGGTAAGAATAACTGAAGCCCAAGAGAATTCTGTCTTACTATTTTGTAATATGTATAAGAAGCATAAAAGATAGTTTGAAATCATTATAGTACTGGAAAAAATATGTCTGAGTATAATTTCTATACTCTTTTTATAACTAATTTCTGTATTGATCATAAGGAAAATATTTGTATACATCTGCAGATGAAAGAAATGCAACTGAAACCATTACAGTTCAACCTAATATTACTGTTTTAACTGATTACTTGTAATAATTAGAAAGGATATTTTTAGCACTGCATTGTATGTAAATAACTTAAAAGATACACGTTCCTCTTCAAGAAGTCACATATATTTGTCATATGAATGCATCTGGAGTATGCCTAAGCACTACTCATATCATTCTTCCCAAGTACAAAAGCACTTCTCATATGAGTACTCCCATTGTATGCATAAGCACTTCCTGTTCACACATTTTACTTCAATGAAGATTTTGCTGCAATATTTCAATAGTGTATGAAATGGCATATAAACATGATTTATTGCACATTTTCTTTTGCTCTTACCACCCTTTTTTTCTGTTTTTCTTATTTTGGTTATGCATTTCTTTCTCCCTTACTGCTTTGTTTCTCTCCCATTTATTTTCCTTTTTTACATGTTCAAATCCAGGCTATGGAAAGATCACCCTTCTGTCCATCCAGAGACATCTTCACAGGGTCAGGGTGGAAGCACTGGTGCTGCAGGCACCCTGGCACATGGCAGCTGGGCAAGCCTCACCAAAACGGGGTTTCATAACTTGGTAGAAGATGTATTGGTGGAAGTAGTGGGCAGGGGAATCCAGCTAGTTGAAGCCTTTCTTCAGCATGTGGATGATGCATTCTACCAGGGGCCTGACCAGTACACCAACATAGGTCTCGATTCCCTCAACATAGGGGCCTTTAATGCAACATCATCTGGCAGTGAGCATGTTTGTGGCTCTGTGAACTGAGACTCCTGCTGAAATTTTCTCAGCCCTTCTTCCCTTATCTTTTGTCCTACACCCTCTTACATATTTCCTAACCAACCTCACTGCTCCTATAAAAATATTTATTTTTTTATGGCCTATTACCATTCCAGGAGATTCTGTAAGTCCAATTATTACTGATACGTTGGTTAACAAGGCTCTATCTAAAGCTAAAAACACTGCTTCCATGGGACCAGATGGTGTCCCAGGCTGTATCATACGCGAGCTCCAAAAGGAATTAACCCCGCATCTTAATACCCTGTTCAGTCTCAGCCTCTCCACAGGATATGTGCCCATGGAATGGCGCACAGCAACAGTGGTCCTGCTACACAAGGGTGGGGCCACAACTGACCCTGGGAACTACCGACCAATAAGCCTGACCAGTCTGATCTGTAAGGCTATGGAGCGAATCATTATGGAACTCATAAATGGAGAGATTGGGAACCTCCAGTCACTGGACCCCACACAGTTCGGCTTCATCAAGGGCAGATCATGCCTCCTGAACCTGGTGGATTTCTTTGAGACAGTTACTCAGGCTATAGATAAGGGAAATGAGGTACACATGGCTTACCTTGACCTTGCTAAAGCATTTGACACCATTCCCCATTCAGGTATTATTGATAAGCTCACCAGCCTGGGCATAAACCCTTACGTCACAAGATGGATCGCAAACTGGCTCTCAGACAGATCCCATAAAGTAAGAGTAGCAGGATCTATGTCCAAATCCAGACCAGTAATGAGTGGTGTGTCTCAGGGCTCTGTCCTGGGGCCCTTCCTGTTTGGCATAGACTTCTCAGAAGTACAGGCAAGCATAGAAGGGCTGTGGCTGACTAAGTTTGCGGATGACTGCAAGCTGGGTGCTATAATAGAGTCTCCGGCCAACATGGAGATCCTCCAGAATGGCCTAAATGAGACTGATGCATGGTGTCAAAGCCATAGTCTCAAGCTAAATGCAAAAAATGCGTAGTAATCCCCTTTGGAAAACACAGAGTACCCGCAAACTACAACATAGGAGGTAATCCCCTGGAATCTGAAGAAGAAATAAGGGATCTAGGGACCCAAGTAGATAGTCAGCTTTCCTTTGATAACCATGTTGCCAAAGTGGTTAGAAAATCCTTCTATGTAACCCATCTGATCACGAAAGGGTTCGCATCAAGATCTAAGGATGTAATGGTGCCCCTCTACTCTTCCCTCATCAGCCCCATTGTTGAGTACAATGCACCAATTGGAATGTACCTAGCTAGACATCTCCATCAGCTGGAGAGACCACATAGGTACCTAACCAAGAGGATTACTGGCCTCAAACAGTTGCCCTATGCAGCACGATTGAAAAAGCTAAGACTGTTCTCTGTTGCATACCGCTTTCTCAGAGGTGATCTCTGTCTAACATACAGAACCATGTCCAACCCAGAATTGTTGAACATGCTCCATCTTAGCAAAACCAAATCTACTCGAGCTACATGCTCTAGGGATATAAACCTCAACACAACAATGAATAGAACATGCTGGAGGGATAGACTCCCTTCGCAGAGACTTCCCTTACTATGGAACAGGGTCCTGATCTACATAAGACAGAGCCCCTCACTATAACTCTTCAAGAGGAACCTTGATGAGTGGATTGGTAACAGAAAGTTCACACCGGGGATCACACCAACAGCACTATTAGATAGGGGCCAAGGGTACTAGCTGCTAGTACAAGGGTCTAGGGAACTACTAAAGGGGTGGTGAATACCGCACAACATGGCTGGGCTAATATATGCCTTTGGGCAGATAGCCCAGTACCAACCTATGAACCTATGAACCTATTTGAAAAAACAAAGGGATCTATCCCCCAACAAGAACATAATGCCCATCCTCTTCCACTTTCTCCTGCATAAAACCCTCTTGATGTTCTCCTTGTGTGGTCCCTTCTTTGTTTGTCTCTCCTTTTTCAGTATTTCCTATCTCCCCCTTTCTATTCTTTAATGAAACCTTCATGGTATCCACAAAAGGATACCCCTATATAAAACATTATAAACCCCCTTTCTTTTTTATCAGTTTTAAGTGCTTCTCAATCCACATCTTCCCTTAAACATTCTAAGTGTGACTGCACTTAATCATGCTTGCTCATGATATTATAAAAAAAAGTAATATGAGCCCTCCGGCTTTGGTGAAGTAATTTGTAACTTCATAATGCTGAACTTTACACAAATTACTCTTCTGCAAGAAGTCGGTGTGTTTTCAAAAAAAAACTTTTTTTTACCGTATTCATTGCCAATAACGTTTGCTGACCTTATTTGCATATCCATGTAGCACTGCTATTCTCAGATAACCTCAAGTCATTTAAGGAAACCTGTATATGCATAAAATAAAAGTTTGTCTAATAGTAATCCAAAATGTGGTTGTGGCTATGGAACTATATTCTAGTTTCTATCTTACTTAACAGTATAGAAAATGAGACTGTTATTATACTTACAACAAAATAGTTAAATGAAGAAAACATTTTTAGTGCTCACAACTTAGTGAAAAAGTTAATGAGGACTAGAAACATTAGTTTTAAATGTGTTAATAATTCAGCATAGCTATCCCTAGTGATAAAAATATAAATAAAAGATTTAGTGACTTCATTTGCTAGGCAATAACGTTTACTGTAACTACCTGCACAATCATATACAACAGACTACTTATCAAGCCAAATTGTTTTTAAATAAGCAGACTGTGAGTTGAACTATATCATAAAGTGCAAAGCAGTTTTAAAGCATACTTAAGTAAGCAAAACAATTTCAGTTACTAAATATTTGTGTCAAGCAGGCTAAAGAAACTGTAATACAGCTATGTCTAAACAGAATTTTCTCTAATGATAATTTGCGTCTTTATAAACAACACCAACAACACTGAGCTCAGCTTTTTCAAAGAACAAAACATAAAACAGGATGTATGAAAAAGTAGCAAAAGTAGAAGGATATGGCTTAATGGTTATTCATTGCTTTTGTTTGTAAAATAAGCAATAACAGAAATATTGTTTTCCTCAGTGCATATTACTATGCATGAAGACAGAACTCGGATTTTACTGAGTGTAGTGCACTTTATGATGAGGAGGAAGGAAGATACAGCATTCTAAAATGACTGCAGATAGCAGCATATGGCATTGCAACATTCACTATAAAAAGTCTTTTCTACAGCTGGCCAAAGTATGTTGCAATGTTTGCATTTTGTTTCAGTTTATTTTGCTAACGTTACTTTTTTGTAAAAGATACCATTTTTAACAAAATATGTGGCACTGTGAGGATACTGTTTACACAAGACTGCTGTGTACTATTACTCATTTTTTCGCTAATGCTTACAGTTGTGCAATCTTGAGTTAGCATATCTAAGTAAATGAGGTGCAAAGGTGAAGTCTAGCAAATGGGGGTGCGGGGGACTTGTCTCCATGTATAAAACATGATTTATTTAATTGCATTCCAAAATATTTTGCTTAATTTATTAAAAAAAACTAAATGGTACTCATTGAAGCTTAATCTGATTAAACATACAGAAAGCTATAAAAAAGACTGGGCAGAGATTGCTTGTAGTATAGTACCATTCTCTGTGATATCCAACTGGGTGTTCATAAAACGCCATGTAGAGGCTTTTTGGCCTATATTCTCCTAATAGAAAGCTGTTCTGTATTGTTTGTTTACATTTTTTGTATTTATGCCATACACAATAAAAGTAGCATTTGCTTTACACAATACATATTGATGCATGTAGAATGGAAAACATATTTTCCTAGCAGAGAGATGGCATTTTATTTTCTATCTTATGATGACAAGAAAGTAAGATATAATAGTTTGCACTGGACCTCAGAAGCCCTAACAGCCCAAGAATCCAGCAAAAACCTATCTCCACAGAGGTGGAAAGAAGAGCAAAAAAGCACTTAACTGACAGTAGGTAATTTAGTGGGGTCAAGAAGGCACACATATAATCTAAGTGTGGTTGAGGTTATGAAGAAAAAGTATGGTATAGTCAAGGAAGGGAAATGTAAAATTTCACAGAGACAAGAGGTGGGAGAAAGCGTCTATATCATAACATCGTAGATGCAAAATGTTGAACGCTTACAAGAGTGAAAATGCTGAAACTCAAATTCGGTATTGTAGGGGGCTGCGCCCCCCCCAAACCCCTCACTAAATACATATTCCCACTCCGAGGTCGCACTACAGTGAAGAAAGCGCAAATATCCTAATCTTCACTGTACTGCGATCTCAAAAATGGACCATCGACATTTCGGCACTTTCACTGTTGTGCTGTTCAACATTTTGATTTTACAATAACATGATATAGATCCGGGAAAAAGTGGTCAAGAAGGTAATTAGAGTACTTTAAAAAATAGCAGAAAGGTAGGAAAAAAGCAATTGGAGATAGAGTTACTTAGGGCTAGAGGCAGTAGGGGAGCCAATGACACCAGGTGAGCAGAGAACGGAAAGGAAGCACTGAGAAATGTTTGTTGTAGGAACTTTCCCTTACATTTACAGTGGCCTTGTATAGAGAGGTAGATAAAGGTAATAAACTGGGGACAGTACAGAGGTGTTATAGGGATGGGAGCAGATACAGAAAAGAAGGGTCACAATAAACTAAGTAGTACAGGTATAGAGCTGGCGTGGTTGGAGCAAGATGGGGGAAAAGAGGAGGACAGAGGTTTCATTGCAGTGTGCTTCTAAGCCTACAAACTAGGACTGAGCAGTTACAGATTCAAAACAGAGCTGGACATACAAGATTTTATCTGTGATTTTGGTAGGGCAATGTTACAAGGGTCCTGTTGCTGTTTAGTGTCCTTCAGTAAGGAACTTTACACTTGGGCAGAGGTGACCACGGTCTTCTGGGAGGCAAGGTGTACTAAGGAGTGGAGCACAGTAAAGTTTTCTAGTTAGCAATAAGCTTAGAGATTTACTGACTATATCTTATATATACTCTATATAAGACAAGAAGTAGAGACAACATTAATTATACAGTAATCCCTAAAAATGCTACTATCACAGAAGATATAGGGCTTATCAAGGAACTCTATAGTGTGTTAGTTACAGCAGACTAATACAGCAGGAAGTGTGTTATTTCAGTTCAAATACATTCAGTACAATAACATTTTTAACAGCACCAAACAGTTTAAAAACAGGCAGTCTTGCAGCCTAGGAACGCTAGGCTATAATGTCCGAAAGCTAGTGTACGTCTACTAAAATGTAACATATTTAGTAGCTTTAGCATAAACCAAGATGTAATTCATGTCTACATTATATTGGAGGTGAAAATAGAGCTATCCATTTTGATGTAAGCACCCTCCTTACTTGTGTTTATTAAAAACTAGCATATCTAGTAGCTGTAGCATAAGCCAGTGATGTACTGTAGCTCTGGTAGTATTTCGGAGGTGAATATAGAGCTGTGTATTATGTTATAAGCACCATCTGGTTTTACAGATACGGTACTTTAATAAGATCATGACTATTACAGAAAATAAATATCTGTTACCCCAGACAAAGATTCAGCACCATAGTAGTATTCGTAACACCAGATAAGAAGTCGGTACTAAGACCAATACGACCATAACTACTACAAAAAAATAAAATGACGTGTTCTGTCAATGATCCATTCCCATTGCACTTATGTGTTCATAGGTTCATAGGTTCATAGGTTCATACTAGGCTATCTGCCCGAGGGCATTTACAAGCCTAGCCCATAGTTTTGTGGCTTACGCCACCCCTTTAGTATGGGGAACTATACCCATTATTTTGCTGTGCCTCTGTTGAGCAGTGACACTGAGGTAATCCCTGGGGTATATCTGCGATCTCCCATCCATTGGTCAAGATTTCTCTTGAACAAGGCCAGCGAGGTGCTCTGCCTCACATATACCGGGATTTTATTCCACAGCATAGGGAGTCTTTGGGTGATGAATCTATCCCTCCAGCACGTCCTATTAATAGCCGTGTCGAGGTTTAAGTCTCCGCCTTGTGACTCTGACGGATCTAGATTTTTGAGGTGAAGCATATTCATCAAATCTGGGTTTGACATGGCCTTGTATGTTAGGCAAAGGTCACCTCTGAGCAAGCGGTGCGACTGAATAGAGCTGGAGTTCTTTCAGTCGGGCAGCATAGGACAGATGTTTGAGACCCTTTATCCTTTTGGTGAGGAACTTTTGTGGCCTCTCCAGCTGCTGCAAGTGTCGGGTCAGATACATTCGAATGGGGCATTGTACTCAATCATTGGTCTGATGAGTGATGAGTATAGGGAGACTATGACCTCCCTTGATCTAGATGAGAATCCCTTCATGATAAGGTGGGCAATGTAGAAGGTCTTCCTAACTACTTTAGCTACATGGGTGTCGAATGACAGACTACTATCAACCTGGGTCCCCAGGTCCCTGATAACTTCTTCTGTGCTCAGTGGATTGCCACCTATTTGGTAGCTAGGGGTAACCTTGTTTTTCCAAGGGTATGACTATGCATTTTTGGCATTTAACTTTAGGCCATGGCTCTGGCACCAGTTATCCGTTTCTGTGAGACCCTTCTGAAGGATATCTGTGTCAGATGTGTTTTCTACTATGGCCCAGTTTGCAGTCATCTGCAAACTTTGTCAGCCATAACCCTCCTGTGTTTGCTTGTACTGGAAAAGTAGATGCCAAACAAGAGTGGGCCCAGGACTGAGCCCTGTGGTACACCACTTGTGACAGGCTTTGAGTCTGACATGGCGCCAGCAACTCTGACCCTGTGGGTTCTGTCACTCAGCCAGTTTGCAACCCATCTTGTGATGTATGGGTTAACATTTAAGCTGATGAGTTTTTCAATGATACCCGAGTGGGGTATTGTATCAAGGCCTTCGCCAGATCGAGGTAGGCTGTATGGACTGCCTTTCCTCATCAATGGCTTTGGTGACTGTTTCAAAAAGTCAACCAAGTTTAGAAGGCATGATCTGCCTTTGACAAAGCCAAACTGGGATGGATCCAAAGTCTGCAAATTCCTATGTCTTTATTTATGAGGTCCATTATGATCCTCTCCATGGCTTTGCAGATAAGGCTTGTCAAGCTAATGGGCGGTAATTTCCAGGGTCGGTGGAGGCACCGCCTTTGTGAAGTGGGACCACAGTTGCAGTGCGCCACTCCCTGGGTATGTATCCAGAGGTAAGACTATGATTAAACAGCTGTCCTAGCTGTGGGTTTAATTCCTCGTTGAGTTCGTGGAGCACACAGCCGGGGACACCATCAGGTCCCATGGATGCTGTGTTTTTTGCTTTGGAGAGAGCAGTTCTCACTTGGGCGTTGGAGATGTTTGGGGGGCTGCAATCGCTTGGTATAGATATCTCTCCTTTTGGGGGGGAGAAGTTTGCACTGAACCTGTCAGCCAGTATGTTGGCAATGTCTGTAGGATCAATAATCTTCACATCATTTTGAACTAGTTCTGAGCATATCTGGGAGTTTCCTCCCAGGTTTCTAACATAGCTAAAGAAGGCCTTATGATTGTCTTTTGAGTCTTTAGCTATTTTTCTCTCAAAATTTGCTTTGGATGATTTTATGAGAGCTCTTAGTTTTTTACTTATAGTGATCAAGGGTGTCTTACCTTTTAAGGATTTTGCTCTATCTTGTAGTAGCTTAGAAGATCTGTGTGTTAGAAGATCTACATTTTATTAACTTGAATACTGCCCAGCAGGGAAGCTCTGAGCAAAGAAAGCAACATGTTACGCTTGCATGCATAAAGCGACACACAAAAAATGTGCAATGCTTGTGCAGAAGGAAAAGAGCAAAGCAGAAACAGCAACCAGGATTCACTGTATGCTGTGCAGACAGGATTACAAACAGCTGTTTTTTTAAAAACTAATTATAATATTCAGTGTAATAAAACTAATAATAATTACATTTGCTTTTAGTTGAATGTGTTCTGTTCCACATAAATCCAGAAGTGACAATTGTCGTGTGATATATAATATACATCAAATATTTCCGTGACTTATTAGCAAGGTCTCAACACTTTTTGTTTAAATATGTGGTAAATGTCACTACAAAAGGCTACTTTTTTGTAAATGATGCAGTTCGGAGATGAATATAGCTGACAAGTTCCAGCTTTGTAATCAGCGTCTGACTGATTTTTAAAGAAGCACACAGACAGCTATGGTCAGCCATAAAATTACAGACAGATTTATAAAGCATGAATGAATAATGCGACATAAAATTCCCAGAATAATTATTTTGATACACTAATTGCTAAGTTCTGTACTTTTATTGCTACTCTATAATTTGTCTGTAAGGAATGGGCTAACTGCCATCCAGATCCTTCTCTTACAAATTGTAAGTGCCTTTATTTTATCCAGTGGTGTAAATGTTTCTCCTATGGACCACTGACATGTTACTTTGCATGCGCATTCCTGGATCACAATGGCTCAGAAAACCATTTCACCTACCACCCACTCACTAAAATAGAAATAAACATATTTTTGGGATACAATCTCCTCTGGACTCCCATGTTGGAGTTGATTGCCCATATCCTCATATATATATATATATATATATATATATATATATATATATATATATATATATATATATATATATATATATATATATATATATATATATATATATATATATGAAACAGGAGAAACTGCACAGAACCTATACTCCACAGGTGCATAGAACATACCGGATAAATCCACCATATATTCCAGAATACTATAGAATGTCAAAGTAGTTTTCATTTAAATAAAAATGTTTGTTTTATTTGAATAGAAAACTTCTTCTAGGCATTCTACAGTGTATTGTAGCCTTTGGAGGATTTATACAAACACACAACACACACACACACACACACACACACACACACACACACACACACACACACATATCTATATCTACATATATGTGTGCATATATATATATATATATATATATATATATATATATATATATATATATATATATATATATATATATATATATTACATATTTTATATATATGTGTATATATATATATATATATATATATATATATATATATATATATACATACATATGTGTGTGTGTGTGTGTGTATACATATATATGAGTAGAAACTTGCTAATAAAGTACACAGTTCTCTCACATATAACAGTCTTGATTTCAGTCTATTTTAATAGGTGATTTCAACCAGTTGTATACGGGCAGTTAGAAACCAATCAACTCTACCTCAATTACCTGTAGGGACATACCACAAGCTGTATTGATTTAAGTATTTTCTCAGTATGACTGCAGAAGAAATCAAAGTTCTTGTAAAAGAATGGATGTGTTCAGAGTTAGGCTGTTGGATGTTTGATACTTGGTAAGAATTTGCATTTTCACATTTGTGGACAGTTTACCGCATGTTGCTGGAATCAGGTTGTAATACAACAATTTTAATGTGGGAAGCATTTTCTCATTTATTAGTGAGAGCATAAGGGTTCAGTTGTAAGAACTCTACTCACAGTTCCAGTGTCTGGGAAGTCTTGACTTCTGGTTATTGCCTGTTTGGACTTTGCATATCTTCTCTGAGTGCACTTATGTTTTTCTCCAAATAGTATACTCCAGTTCCAACCCACATCAGAAAAACGTGCTGGATATTTGGTTAATCCAAACTGTCCATAAAATACTTGTCCTTGTGGCCAGGGTTGTGGCTGTAACGTGTCCACTAGCCGATCTCCCTACCAAGTTAACAAATGATAATTAAATTGTTTCCATATTGTGTTATATATCATTTTTACATCGGTATTAGAGAGTTAGAATGAATAACGGCAGAAGAGAGAAGAAAGTAACATAAACAGTTTAATCATTCAAGCAATCACACCAGTAAGTACCATTACATATCAAGTGTATCAGTCTTTTCCAAAAATATCTACATTGTAGTCCACTTAACCTTGGGTATTCAGAACTCTGACATTCCATTCTCACATTATGTAAGATTCATAGCTGCCTCAAATAGCTAAATAAATTTACAAATACTTTCTTTTTTGCATTGATAAGCAAAATGTAAGTTTTGGCATGGCTGTCCTGACACGTTATTGCTGCTAATATTTCAGTTCTCTTTCCCAGAGTTGTATTAAAGTTTGTTTCCATTGCCTTAAATTTTTAGGAAGTATGTCTTTATAATATTTCATGGTACACAAAGAGCGAATTCTGTTTTGAGTGCATTTGCGCATGTCTTTTTTTTTTGGGGGGGGGGGCAGGAGACTATCATTTGTCTTTAAACAGAAGCAGTTTCGTTATTGACTGTGAAAGGGTTTAAAGGTTAAGAAGTATTAAGACAACTGAGAAGCAGATTTAAATCAGATGCACTGCTAGATGGAGATCTTCAATACTGCAGGTATGGTAGTCTGCCACAAAAAAATATGAGGTAAGAAGTCTGTAAAATGTTGGCTTCTGAAGTAGCTTATTCTAGGAATGCATTTGCTCTTGTTTAAAGAAAATGTTAAGTCACATGGGAAATTGTAAAAATTCATGAGGTTTCATTATATCAGTACCAGTGAGTGAAAACATGCAGATGAAATATCCAGCAATTATTTTGTGCCATTTGTGATGGACTCAAATTTGATGATTTTGAATTTGGCCTGTATGCATAGGGTTACCACCTGTCCCATTTTGCAAGGGACAGTCCCTCTTTGGGCCATTGTGTCCTGCAAAAAAATCATAAAAATGGCAAATTTCCTGAGATATCAGGATAAAATTATTTCCCTAGGCTTATAAATGCCCTCGGGCAGATAGCCTAGTACCTACCTATGAACCTATATTTTATGTAATAGTTGCATAAAACAGTTATTCTGTATCTGAAATACCTAAATGTTATAAGAAACAGAATAATCAACTAAAATGATACAAGAATAAGCTTTTACTTAGGCAAAAAAGTGAAGTTCTGTCCTTTATACTGGCCGTGGTTATGTTTCGGCCTGCCAAATCTGACGTTTCTACCCAAAATGTCCCAATTTGGGCATTTGAAAAGCTGGCAACCCTATGTATGCATAACATTCTTAGATGAAAACAGAGCTTTATTTTTAATTAGGTGGAAACTGCAGTCTCTAACTCCTGTAGACACTCAGGGTTTATCTACATGAGTAAGATAAAGTGAGAATGAGAAATTGTTGGATAAAGGAAGCAGTTATTTGCCCAGATTCTTAATCTGAGTCTGTCTTGAGATGATGTATCTGTGTTAGATGCATTTCTTGTAAGATGTCTGAATTTGCTTGTAATTGGTTAGTACATGAGAAGGTTCAGCTTATGACAGTGGCCCTATTAAGTTAATTGGTATACTAAGTGATGTTACTTTCATGCCATGGCATGTAATAGAAGGGGTCTACTTCAATTTGCGAACATTAATTGTACCACGTATACTCAACTGCAAAATAGTATACTGTTGTCTTCCCAGCATGATTAACAGAAATTAATTGTATTCTAACTTTTTTGCAGGGAGCTACACCCCAACATTTGTGAGGACTCTGCTCACACACCCCTGATCAGTAAATATGCTGTGTTTGAATTCACAACAACTCAGCAGAAAGGTTAAGGTGTTTCCCTTTTGAGTAGGTGTGACATCAAAAATAATATATTTGGAAACTGGGGCTGTGGGTACTGAGCTCCTACAGTGGTGGTATGACAAGTGTGGCTCCCCCTCTACAAAAATTGCTGTGCAATAGTGCTTTTTTAGTACTTACTGCTGTGATCAAATGGAAGGGCAGCAATCTGTTGTTCTCTAATCTCTAATCTCTTACCTAATACCATAGGGGTTCCACAAGGGTCCATACTGGGGCCACTTCTTTTTTCAGTTTTTATTAATGACCTACATAAAGCCATCCCTGAGGCAACCTGTATACAATATGCCGATGATTCGACTTTAGTCTGCTCTGACACATCTCTAGATAATCTACTAGCCAAAACCCAGTCCTGCTTCACAGCTGTTGAAAACTGGCTATCAGGACGACAGCTACTTCTTAATCCAAAAAAAAACAAACTGCTTCTTTTTCATCCAACCCAAAAACTTCCCTTTACTGCCTTTACCATACAATCAAACAATGGGACAATTATCACACCCAACCCCCATACCAAGCTACTAGGAGTTACCATAGACAATAAACTTAGATATGATACGCATATTAATCTTACTATTAAAACCGTGAACAAGAAATTAGGGTCACTATACAGAATCAAAGCCTTTCTAACACCAATGACAAAAACAACCATTGCCCATACTCATTTACTATCCACACTTTTATATGCATCCCCAGTGCTCACCAAGCTTAATAAAACCGAGCTAAATAAACTCTCATGTTTGTATAATCAAATTGCCAGATTTGCAACTGGCACTCCACATAGAACGCACCACTGTAATAACCTAAAAGCCCTTGGATGGATAGAACTCCCAAACCTCCTTCAGCAAAACCAACTTATTGAGGCATTTAAAATACTTAAACACCCGGACAAAGCTCCTGCACTAAAGTGCCTAATCACACCATATACCAACCTAAATAGCCTACGCTCTTCAAATAGGCTACTTTTTCAAAATGTCAAATCCTATAATACAGGAGGTGATGCTCTATTTGCTAACGTCACTGCCAAAACTTGGAACTCTCTTCCATCTAGTATTACCACCATTACCTCTCTATCCCACTTTAAAAAAAGTCTACTTCAATATTTTAAGTCCCACTGGCTCTGCCAATGCTCATTCCCGGATTAACTCCCTCTAATTCTGCTATTATCTCTCTCTTCTCTTCTTTCAACTTATTCTCATGGTATATATCATGACCCTTCTTTCTACCTGATCTATCCACCTTTTATTTCTCCTCCCTTTGTATCAACTGAGACCTTATTTACCTCTGCAATGAGGCCAATCGAATTGTATTTGAGATATTTGTTCTGCTTGTAAGTATTGCTGTCTTCTATACTCATTGTCTTAGATAACAATTGTATTTTCCTATGTAATAATGTAAACCTTATGTATATTAATATTTGTACATGTGGAGCTTTTCTCCCCGGGCCTCCGCTGAAAATGGACATGTATCCAGTCGGATTATCCCGGTCAACAAATGTAAAATAAAATAAAAATAAAATCTGTTATCATTAAATTGACCCTTGGTAAGCCCAATTTCTGTATTGTCAGTAGGTTCCTAGAGTAGATATATGGTAACTGGAAATAACCGCTGTTAAAGGTAAAACAAATAAATAACATGCACACAAGTAAGGGGAGAAAGGGAAGTGTCATGGAAACATATATTCTGGGAATGGGAAAACCTGTGGCAATTTAAGAATCACTACAGAGACAGAGATGGATACAACTGGAAGTGGGAAATATTAGATAAGGAAGGCTTGTTTCTGCAGTAGAATAGACATGGGATAAAAAAAATGCAGGAGAAGAATGTATGTGCTAATGATACTCTCAAAAAAGGCAATAACAAGTTCATGGAAAAATAAGGAATCCCGAAATAGAACAGAAGTATGAGCATTGATGAATAAAATTAGGGAATTATAACTGGATATCAGAAGTTGGACTCCGTTGGGAGAATAACAATCGTTTGTCATGTTCATTTGCTAAGTAACTTTTCTGGCAAAGATATGTATGCAAACAAATACTGTAGAATAGTATACAATGCCTGCAGGCTACACAACCAATGTAATAATGTAAACTTGTGTGCATAAACACAGCATTTTGCTCAAAGAAAAAAAAAGGTCAGTCTCTGTAACATTTATATGTTATGAGCACTCATAGACAAAAATATTACCAGGAAGAGTTGCGAGATTTTGAACCTTTAAAATACATGTATAATGCAAAAAGTATGTTATGGTAACAAGGAAAACCAAAGAAATATACAGGTAATGCCAGCAATAAAACAGTGAATGAAAATAAAGGAATAATATTATGTACAATAACAGCAAATCTCTTATAGTGTGTCTGCACCTAGACAGATGGGCAGCAGCTGACCTGCAAACCCCAAACAAAGACAGATTTAGATTTCAAGGCACATGTCCTGAACCCCATTCTGTCTTTGGAAGTGATGTCTTCCTATCACAGATAAAGTGCAGCTTTTTGCTGACTCCCAAAACCTTGAGTTGCCAAGTAATAGAAAATGTGAGTTCATTATTACGCGTTCCCCATGGCAATGAGCATCACATTGATTTCCTTATGTGGGCAGGATTGTTTTTAATAAAAAGCAGGTGACAATCTTTTGCTACTCACCTCTCTTTAGAAGCTGCAGTTTATAAAGAGTCATAACTGTTTGCAAGCTAAGATTTAATGCAAATTGAACTGTTATTCTCAAGAAACCTCACAAGTTTTGGGAAAGTCATAATGCTTTCTCAGTATTGGTTAAGTGCAACCTTCCTGTAACGATAAAGAACATTATGATTTTTGTAGACCTTTATATTTATCTGTTGTAATAGTGTCAGCAAATATATTAGCTGCTAAAACATAAGAATACTATTCATGAAACATTTTAATATGTGATTAACTACTACAATAAATACATTTTTACTGTTTTTAGGCATCACTAAAATGTTGAGGCAAGAAGATAAGCTTATTCAATTCTTAAAATGGTGTGGGACAAGGCACAGAACAAAGTATGCAACTTTTCTCTATCTCTCTCTTTGTCTCTTCCAAAGATGCCGGTCCTAGTATAAACACTGATTACCCTGGACATATATTATGATTTTAGTGAATCAGGTAACTCCAAAACTGTTTTATGTACATTAATAATATTGGCATTATTCTTTAAAGAGAAAATAGTATGAAGATTTTGGGGCATAAAGTTTAAATCTCAAAATATTTCCTACAGAAGTGTCAGTTCACAAATCATCTTAGAAAAAAATCTGTCTTGGAATGTCTACCATTTGCACTAAGTCTCAGAGAGAATGGCATTTAACAGAGTAGACAATAGTCACTTCAAGGTGTTTGTGCAATTTTATTTAGCTCAGTAGGACACATTGAGTGTTGGATTGCCAGCTGATTGTCTACTGCACTCTCAGTGGCAAAAGCCCATCCATTTTACTTCTTATACTTCCGTGGTGGTGCAGCGGTAGCTTTGTTACCTCACAGCAAGAGGTTCTCCCATTCGATTCTGGGCTGGAGTGCGGGGAGTGCCTTCTGTGTGGAGTCTGCATGTCCTCCCCGCGGTTGGGTGGGCGTTTGAAAGACATGCGTAAATGGGCGTGCCTTGGTTGAATGTCAAGCTGGCACCTCGGCGTTCATGAAAATCTACTGCCAGTCATTAGCAGACCGGAGTTCCGCTGTGGTGACCCCTAACCGGGAAAAGCCGAAAGACAACAACAACAATACAATTATTCTATATGTTTACTGCTGTATCCAAGGAGACAGCAGAAAATGTGCCAGCATTTAATATTTAGCATGCGGTGGGGACTGTGTGATATACTACAAGCCTAAAATACACAGTGCCGCCTTACCTGCTGCATTACATTTCCAAGCTTAAAGTATCATTTCCTGGTCTACATATTTTAGTATTTCTTATCCTATTTCTTTTAAAGTGTGATGAGGATTATTAAAACATAGTTGTTATAGCATGATACCTGCTAGATTCAACAGCAAAGCAGCCATGCTTCCTGTTATATATGAAGACCAAGGATTGTTTTTGCAGTGTATATACATTATTCACTGCACTGTAAGTTGGAACATTTAATTTCGCTCAGAAGAGAAAAAAAAGCTTGTCATATAGTGACTACTTGTACAAGTACACAATCAAATGTATAATGCGCTCTGCATGCGGTATTTAAGCTAACGTTCAGTAATCAGAGCTGCCAAGTCCTATTATACAGCAATAAAGACTGGGACTTTTATTTTAAATTCAAATAAAACTTGCAAAGGTCTATATTAAGTAAGTAGATAAGCACATTTAATTTACTGAGAAAGCCTTATGACAGGCTAAGGATGGCCAAAGAGTGTTTGACCAATCTCGGTTATATTTTCTATTTCATATAATTAGGTGCCACATGAAGTTTTGTTTTTTAGTGCCTCATTCTCTTCTTCTACACACCCAAGCAGCCCAGTATGTTATTTTATACAAATGTTCAGAAACTTGCATTGGATTTTGAAACGCGTTTTGAGTTCTTCATTATCCAAAATGTTGAATTGTGCTAATATCCAGACTGCATACTAAACCTTGTGTGCACACCATTTATGATACTGAGTACAATACGTGTGAATCCATCACCTTATTTAGTAGGTAAACACAATTTTTATTGGTTTATAGGTAAATACCTAGCTGCTCTAAGAAATCTTATTAAGCCTAGCCAATTTCCCTTCAAAGGGGAAAATCAAACCATGAACTGTGCCTGTGAAGTAAATACGTTAACTGTTGTGCCATCCTCCAGCCCCCTGGAATCAACCCTGTACCACAAGAACTGCAACTCATTGCTTAACCCTCTTTTTAACAGCCCTTTTTTCCTAACCCATCATTCAGAACAAGATACCTAAGCAATGTGTTCAGCTTTGTGCTTCTGAATTGTAGCAGAGTTTTCTTGTCATACACTTTTAAATGTTCTTGACAGGAATCAGGGGCAACAAGCATTTAAAAATGCAGTAAGCAGTTAGAAGGTTACATCCTGTTGGTACAAAAATTTCAAATCTGGCTACACTGGTATTTTTAAATGTTATTTCATGGATTTATTTAAGATTTGTCTGTGTTGCTGTAGGAGAAAGGGTTGGCAGCTGCAGAAGGTCATACATTTATAAAGTGTACTTTTTAGTTATTAATACGCTTAAGCTAATTTTGTTCTTTATTTAAAAAATAATATTTGCATATGCACCAACTTCAAGGCTTCCATCAGCTGCTTTCACAATCTCTGACTCCTTAGCAAGTTTTTTATGCTCTGTTGTTTTGTTTAACCAGCTGCCTTCAAATGATTTGTATTTTCCCTTTAGATGAGCATAACATGAAAACTGCTGCAGTACGGTTAAATAAATTGGTGCATTTCTAGCTTTATTGTTAAAGACAGGACAATAGGCAGTGCTATACTTCTTGTACGGTTTACCTGCTAGCTGTCCACCACATATATTGCAAGATCATGGAATGGTGGGGATATAGATGATTCTTCTTTGCCCTACTGTTGCACATTCTCAGATGCACGATAATGGGGAGGTTATCCTACATTTTGCTGAGTTACAAATGAATGATTTACACTTTTCCAAATTTTGAATACAGAAAGATATATCTTGTAAACCATAAAAAAGATATTTTTCTGTTGCCCTCTGCAACCCCCACACGTGTGGAGCTTGGCCTCCATATCCCCTTGTGGAGAAAAGGGGAAACCCACTAAAAATGCACCAAATGTTCACCCAATGCAAGTAATTTTGGTTAAGTGAACCATGATCTAAAATCCACAAAAAGAAACCCACTAAAAGTACCCCAAAAGTTTACCCAGTGCAAGTAATTGTGGTTAAATGAACCATGATCTAAAATCCACAAAAAGCCACTCAGAAGAACAACAGCAGCAAACTATAGGAATGCTTTGTGGATGTGCACCCCCATATATTTCTCTGTTCTTAAGGAAAATAAAAGGTGCAGAGTTCCAGGAAGGGGAGATCAATGTTATAGGACTTGCCCAGATACATATAGAAGAAGACAGTTACAGATGCATAGACAAAATGTATATATGCATGTGTGTGTGTATATATATATATATATATATATATATATATATATATATATATATATATATCAGATATGTGTATATCTGATAAGATTGTAAATTTGAAGTAAGTTAGCAAATTCCTGGACATTTATCAGGTTTAGAGAGAATGCTATGCAGGGCAGCTGCAGTGGTGCAGCAGTTAGCATTGTCACCTCACAGCAAGAGGTTCTCCAGTTCGATCCTCAGCTGGGGTGCCTTCTGTGCGGAGTCTGCATGTCCTCCCTGTGGTTGTGTGGGTGTCTTCTGGGTGCTCCGGTTTCCTCCCACATCCCAAAGACATGCTGTAGGTGGACTGGACACTCTAAATTGGCCCTAGGAGTGAGTGCATGTGTGTGTGTGTGTGCCTTCTGTAGAAGGCTGGGCGCCGGGCTGACAACTTGACACCGTAAAACTCCACTGCCAATCATGAGCGGACAGGTGATCCTCCGTGGCGACCCTTAACCATGAAAAAGCCAGAAGAAGAAAAGAGAGAGAATGCTATGCATCACTTTTGGTTAAGAGAGAGGGTACATGTGAGCATTTTGGAGTTCCAGTCACACAATGTTCTTAAGAGCTGTGCAGTTATTAGGAAGCTCTGATGCAAATCTGACAATCTTTGTTTCAAGATACTGCAACTTTGTTTATTCGTTTTTTTTTTTGTTTTTTTTTAATATTTGTAAGAATATGAGACGCATATACTAAACCTGGAAGTGGGAAAGTAAGGCAGTAATTAATGATGATTCTAGAAGACTGGGCTTTGCTTTATGCAACATTCCAGTTTTTTTTTTTTTTTGGTTTTATTAATTGCATTGCTAATATGGAAATAAACTTTTAGATTTTGGTCAATGATGACTCCAAGCTGTTTTTGGTTGGGCTACTTGGTCTATGGAGATATTATTTAGGGATGTGCCACTAATGGTTTGATTTTGCATATGGGATGTTTCAGGGTCAAAGAGGATTAGTTTAATTTTATAAAAAAGATAGATAGATAGATAGATAGATAGATAGATAGATAGATAGATAGATAGATAGATAGATAGACATGCAACCATACCTTTATATTTAATAGTAACTGAGATTGATCTAGCAACATTTCTAAGAAGTTAAAAGATTGTTATGTGATTAGCTTGGAGTTTGGTTATAGTTGGTGCATAAAATATTATTGTTGCGACATCTGCATATTCTATGATTTTAACTGCTTTATAATGCTATGCTTATCATTAATGAATGTTGTGAATAGCAGTGGCCCTGAAACCAGGCCTTGTAGACCTGCAATTGCAATGGCTAGGAATACTGAACATGTATTTTGCCCCTTATACTCTGAGAATAATTGCTAAGAAATCTTTTGCATCGGCTGACTGCATTAAAACTCGTGCTAATTTTAGTTAGTCAGGGGAATGTAACTGATGTGAGAAAAGTAGCAAATACTTTTAATAGATCTAAGGATAGAGATACTACCATTTCTCGTTGATTTCTTTTTTGATAAATAGTATTTAGGAATGTTAGTAAAGCAATGTCAATAAATAGTATTTAGGAATGTTAGTAAAGCAATGTCAATATTATATCCACATTGAAAATCATGTTCTATTGGTGATGAGAGGTTGTTAGTATTAAGGCAATTCAGAATTTGTTTATGTTTTGATACAGAGGCAATTTTACAATTTTGCCAAAGCATTTAGAAAAACCGAATCATGCAAATTCCATAAATTTGTAATGTTCTGCTTAGTTTAAGATAAAATGAAGAATTAGTATTAACATGATAATGGTGGAGAAATTCTAAATGATTCAAGAAGTAAATTTGTATCTGTTGCTGATAATGGGCATGCATGGGCTGTGGGTTATTACATGCATGAAAATGTGATGCTCAAAACTGTGTGATAGGCAAAACATACAGATCAGCGCATAATTACACGTCAATGAGAAATTCTCTGCAGAGCAGTAACATTGACTTTGCAAATGCAAGAGATTAACATGGAGAAGTGATTCAGAAAGATATACAATGTAGATGCTGTGCACATGAACACACCCGGTTTGAGTGTCATGATTCATGGAACACAGGACTGGAGCTATAACTAAATAACAGTGGTAGCAGTTCAACAGCTGTGCTGTTAGCCAGGCAGTAATTCACAAATCATGGCCTAATGGCGCTGTTGATAATCACTTTACAGTTGACAGGGATACACTAAGTGACAAAGTTAAACAGCGCCAGCCACAAGCACATGCAAGGAGCATGCATGGCATGCCTGTTCCTCTTGGCAAAAACATATATGTAGAGTTTGCTATCCCAGTTACAGGGACTTCTCAGTGACCTAATGGGGTACATGTTAGGTATATCACAGGCCTCTGCCTTATTAATACTTAATGAAGTCTTTAACATCATGCAAAAACATGTGGAGTAGAAATCCAAAACCATGTGGGTTTTCTATGAGCTTGCACAGTTTACTGAGGTCCTGGGAGCCATAGATTGCATCTGTATTGCTATTATGAATCCACCTGGTCCAGAGGGACAGAGATATGTAAAGAAGAGTTACCACTCCCTGAAATGCCAGGTAGCCTATAATCCCCAAGGCATTATCCACAATGTGAACTCAAAGCAACTACATAACGTGGTAAAGTAATAAAAGGGTTGATGTGATTACATGTGTTTGTATTTTTTTGTATTATCCACAATGTGTCCATGGCATGCACAACATGGGCAGTTTATATGATTCACACATATGGAACACATTCAACCTATTACCAATGATTCTGGCAAAGGTAACTTCTAACAGGATCTCCTAGTTGGTTGATGACACACATACTAAACAAAATGAAATATGCATACTAGTAGCATTCATGCTGGGAGCATACCACATGAAATAATGTGTCTTGTGTTTTGCCTTAATGTCAACTTTGTCCTTAAGCCACAGGGGATGACAGCTCCCCTCATTTGTAACCCTTAGACTATAGCACAGATGTTATGCCATATGGCCTATACCAAAACAAGGAAAATTGTAGAAAGACTGTTTGGATTTCAGAAGGGTAGATTCCACCTTTTAGACACCTCCCGTAGGGCACTACAATATAGCCTGGAAATATGAGGCTAGTTATTTGTAGCATGTGCCATGCTATACAATACAGTCCTGTATAAACAGGCAGTGAAGGCTGATAATGCCATGCCAGGACAGACCAGAACTGATGTGACAATATTAACAGGGGAGGGAGGAGATACAGGAGAAGATACTGCAGAAGGGGAGCTTCAGCCAGAAAAATGACAGATGCAATACATTACAGCACTGGTTAAGAGGCAGTGCCTGGTTCATAACTATGGATCACCAATGTAGACAAAAAATAATACACCGAGTTCAGTAACACTAAAGCTATGCAGGATAGTACACGGCCTGGCCTTGTCATCAGATATCAGCAACATCACAGGGGGATAGGGAATGGGCTGGACTCAGTATTCAGCATTTGCGCAGATAGGGAGAATTCAGTGACAGTTGATTGCACCACTACAATGGGGGTTAGTGTCATGGGAGCTGAATCAGTAGCTATGTATCTCGGAGATTATTGGATGTCAGGAATCACATCCTTCAGTTATGGGGTTGGGCGTCATTATGTCACTGTTGATGGTATGCACTGAAACAGTCATATATGCTGGCATTGGATCCTTCCTGTGATAGGAATGGTGTTAAACTATTGACCTTACAAGGCCATCCTGAGAAGGTATTTCATGGGTAGAGTCCAAGGAACATCTCAAGTAATGACCAGGGGTACCATGCCAAGTGCCAGAGTGTGACAGCAATGACCCATTAGCAACACTTTCTGACTTCTGATGTGTGACACAATGGATATTTACCACATGGCAAGACCCTTCTAAGGCCACATACTCCACAATCAGTGGAGGCAGGCTGGAGGGTAGTCAACATGTGTCATACAGATGCACCCATGGAAGCAACATTCACCATCAGGGACCTCAGCAACAGTATCTTGTCATTCTGCAGATAATTCAGGCAATTGGGCAGTTGCTACATGTCTTCCTGTATGCCACAGATAATACTTCTCACAGTGCTGTGTGCTGTAGGTGTTTGCACCTGAATCAATGACCTCCTCATCTGAAGGTTCTTTCTGAGATAGCATGAGCAACATGTTATTCATGGCCTTATCAGATTCCCCTGAATATCTCACCTGGGGTGGGTATTGTCATGACTGAGGAATTAACAAATCAGACAAATGACACAAGCGGAACCCATGTGGACCTCAAATATACAGGTGCTATGTCTAGCTCCAGTAAGGTCAAGCACTCAGCAGTGGCCTTCATAAAAGCCTTTGTATCTTTGTTTGTGGAGGTACCTTCTCTTGGCAGAGTAGTAAGTAATGCCACTGTGTCATCAGATCTTGCCATCTGCTAGTTTTCATCACTGTCAGCTACAGGGACCCTGCTGATGTTAGCCTCTGTTGCCTAGCTGTGCCTGACCATCCACCAGTGGAACTTGTGAATGTATGAAGCACATGACACCACAGATTACAAGACTGTAAAGGCTCCACAGAACAGGAATAGTATCGAAGTAACATGGTGCACCAATAAGTAGTCTGGCAGCATGGGTTTTGTCTTCACAATCTTAGTATAGAAACACTAGGCCACTGTATTGTATCATAGCAGCACGGGTTTTGACTTCACAACCTTAGTAGAGAAACCACAAAGCCACTGTATTGTATCATAGCAGCACGGGTTTTGTCTTCACAACCTTAGTATAGAAACCACAAAGCCACTGTATTGTATCATAGCAGCACGGGTTTTGACTTCACAACCTTAGTATAGAAACCACAAGGACATTGTACTGTACCCATAAATTATAAATGTCATTTTGATGTTTTTGAGGTTCTGGGTAAAATAAATTAAGGTAGGTTATGGTAGTGTAAACAGTAAGCCATTTGATAGCTTCTTCTACCTGTTTCATTTGTAATAATCTCTTTACATCCTAGTAAGAACCCTAATACCATGCCTCTCTTTCTTTACCCATCTCAGCGCTTATATGATTACTCTGCCTCCTTTTTTTCTTGTTATAGCATATAGCAGTGATCATCTCGTACTTCCAGACCTAGGGAGGCCTTCCTACTAGTGATGGCTTCCACTCTAGATAGCATGAAAATCATCAGAATCTCTAATAACCCAATGGAATGATAACAGACACTCTTTTGTGTTGTCTTCTTTCTTTTTCTCCAATATGAAGGTAGTTGATCTGTTTATCCCACCCTCAGAGCAGACATTTGTCTAAGTCAACAAGAATTCCACCCCATTACTTTGCTACATATGGCCTGTCATCTGACAGGGGCAGCACACTGATCACCTACTGTCTCTATGATGGTGATTTTTGGCCCTACTACCTCATTATCATTATCCTTAGGACTCACTGCAGTTTGTTTCCCTCATCAGATCCCTCCTACCACCAAATGTAGCCCATTTTGGCAGAACCCTGCAGGCCATTTACACAGTAGTGCCTATTCAACAGCACTGCATCTGATCCAGTCATGCATTTTGATCACTCTCCTTCACTTTTTGGATGACAAGGCATTACATCTAATACCCAACACTGACATCAACCCCCCTTTTCCAAAATTATGCATAGGGTAGGATTGTCACATCAGCAGTGACCATCACCTAAAGCCAGTTTCACACCACCAGACACTCTTTTAGTATTCTAGGGATTAACAATGTTTGCAAATGAACTGGTTTGTGAAAGACATTAAAGACTGAACATACTATGGTATACCACTGAGAAGTGAAGGTCAGAAATTATCATAGGCTCATAGGTTCATAGGTTGATACTAGGCTATCTGCCCTAGGGCATTTATAAGCCTAGCCAGAGTGTGTTTGGCTTTCACCACCCTTTTAGATTAGTTGACTGTGCCTCTGTATAGTAGGTCACAGAAGATAGCTCTTTTAAGGTTAGTTTACTGTGCCTCTCTCTAGTAGGGACACAGAAGAGATCTCAGGGGTAAACCTATGATCTCCCATCCACTCGTCAAGATTTCTCTTGAAGAGGGTCATTGAGGGGCTCATTGAGGGGCTCTGCCTAACATGGATTGGGATTTTGTTCCAGAGTGAGGGGAGCCTCAGGGATATGAATCTGTCCCTCCAGCATGTCCTATTTATTTCTGTGCTGAGGTTCAAGTCCCTGGAGTGTGTAGCTCTAAGGTATTTGGATTTCTTGATGTGAAGCATGTCCATTAACTCTGGGTTGGACATGGCTTTATACGTCAGACACAGATCGCCTCTGAGTAGGCGGTATGCAACTGAGTAGAGCTGGAGTTTCTTTAGCTGAAGTGCATAGGGCATCTGTTTGAGTCCCTTGATCCTCTTGGTGAGGTACTTTTGGGGTCTTTCCAGTTGCTGCAGGTGTCGGGGTAAGGTACATCCCAAATGGGGCATTGTATTCAATTATGGGCCTGATGAGGGATGAGTAGAGGGGCACAATGACCTCTCCTGATCTAGATGTGAACCCTTTCGTGATAAGGTGGGCTATATAGAGGGTCTTTCTAACCACTTTGGCAATGTGATTGTCAAAGGAGAGATTGCTATCTACTTGAGTCCCCAAATCCCTAATTACTACTTCCGTACTTAATGGATTACCACCTATGTGGTAATTTGTGGGCACTTTGTTTTTCCTAAAGGGGATGACTATGCACTTTTTGGCATTTAGCTTTAGGCCATGGCTCTGGTACCAGTTATCTGTCTCTGTGAGATCCTTTTGGAAGATGCTTGTGTCAGTTGGCGAGTCGATTATGGCACCCAGTTTGCAGTCATCTGCGAACATGGTCAGCCATAGTCCTCCCATGTTAGCCTGTACCTCAGAGAAATATATACCGAACAAGAGAGGTCCCAGGACTGAGCCTTGTGGGACTCCACTTGTAACTGGTTTAGAGTCTGACATGGCACCTGCAATTCTGACCATGTGGGTTCTATCCCTGAGCCAGTTTGCAACCCATCTTGTGACATAGGGGTTGATATTTAAGCTGGTGAGCTTATTTATGATGCCCAAGTGGGGTATTGTGTCGAAGGCTTTTGCGAGTTCCAGGTAGGCTGTGTGGACTACCTTCCCTTCATCTATGGCCTTGGTGACTGTTTCAAAGAAGTCGACCAGGTTCAAGAGGCAAGATCTGCCCTTAACAAAGCCGAATTGGGTAGGATCCAGTTTTTGGAGGTTCCCAATGTCTTTGTTTATGAGTTCCATGATGATAAGCTCCATAGCTTTGCAGACCAGGCTAGTCAGGCTTATAGGGCGATAGTTTCCGGGGTCCGTTGTGGCACCACCTTTGTGGAGTGGGACCACTGTTGCTGTATGCCATTCCTTGGGTACATATCCTGTAGTAAGGCTGAGATTGAACAGTGACTTTATGTGAGGGTTCAGTTCTTCTTGGAGCTCGTGTAAGACGCAGCCTGGGACACAGTTCAGTCCCATTGATGATGTGTTTTTTGCTTTGGAGAGGGCAGCTCTCACCTGTGCATCTGTGATGTCAGGGAGGCTACACTTTGTTGGGATAGACATTTGCTGTTTTGGGGGGGAAGGGGGGGAGAAGTTTGCACTGAACCTGTCTGCCAGGATGTTGGCAATGTCTGTGGGTTCAGTGTATTTTTTGTCATTTTGCACTAACTCAGAGCATATCTGGGAGTTGCCACCCAGGTTCTTGACATAACTAAATAAGGCCTTGTGATTATCTTTAGCATCTTGTGCAATTTTTCTTTTGAAGCTGGCCTTAGATGATTTTATGAGGGATCATAGTTTCTTGCTAGTACTGATCAGAGATGCCTCCCCTTTTTGAGATTTTGCTCTATCATGTAGTAGCTTCCTCCTTCTGTTGTATAGCTTATTTATGGCTGGGATCCACCAGACAGGTCTCCTGCCTTTGGAGGAGTGAGTCTTGGTTTTATTTGGGATAGCACGATCCATGCATTCCTGTAGGTGTCCATAGAATGCGTTTGTAAAGGATTATGCGGTTTGGGCCATTTTTTCCACTGGCCCGGGGGCTTTGAAGGATTCCACCTCGGTTTTGAGAAGTGTGAAGTTTGCTTTTGAGAAGTTCTTCACCGTGGTTTCCTTGGCTGGGGGTGGGGACTGGATATGGATGTCCAGTGCGATTAATTTATGGTCAGATCTTACCAATGAGGGGTATACCTCTGGTATGGACCATAGAGTCCCCATGTTAGTGATGATCAGGTCCAATATGTTTTCCCCTCTTGTGGGAGTGGTGACCAGTTGTTCCATAGCATTTGAATTTATAAATTCTAGGAACCATTGGGCGAGGGTGTTGGGGCTTGAGTAGTGCTCCCAGTCTATGTTTGGGTAGTTGAAGTCACCCAATATAATGGTGTTTGGAGAGACCTTCATATTCTCCAGTGTTCTCACGAAAGCCGAGTGGGGTTCCTGAGTTTGGGAGGGTGGTCTGTAGCAGGCTACAAACTGAAAGGCAGTTTTGCCCACTATAAGTAAATGCTTTAAGTATTATCATGTACTTAATCAAAAATGATAACCCACTCCCTACTTTTGCAGAGTATAGGGTTTGCATTTTAGGAGTAGCTGTGAGTTCTTCTTTATTTCCTAACCCCCATTAACTTCCACATATTCTGTCACTTGGTGTAGTGATGGTAAAATATAGAAGGTGGTAATTTTGTTTATGTAAAGGCACACCAAATAACTTTAAAGTGATAATATATATTATCTTTAACATGCTTAATGCTCCATCCTTCTTTTTTACAGATGTCTTTATTAACTCACAAGTGGCAGTTGATACAGAGGATTAAGGCTGTGAGCTGTAGTTCCTGTGGCACAGGGTTTGATTCCCTCTGCCCTCATTTACCTATTATGTAAGCTTGAGCAAGTCACTTAATCATTATTGCTCTTGGGTCACCCCTAAAAACAGATTATGAATCTATCTGGTTAACAAATGTGTGTGTGTGTGTCTGTATATATATATATACACACACACACACACATATTTTAAAATATAGTGGCACATGCACACATAAATTAATATAAGAGAAAACAAACCATAGTATTTTTTATGTAGTACACACATTTACCTTTTCAGAATTAGCATTCACTCTGGCATTACATAAATTGTTAAATTACATCCTTCCCATACACCTCTATCTTCTGAGAAAAATGCACACTTTTAAATTCAGCTAAGTTTAATCTATTTCTTTTTCAGATTGCTAAAAAATCTTCATATTCTTAGTTTCTATCTGTAAATGATAATTAATTAATAAAATGAATTAAGGGTGCATATTCAGACTTAGGTAAGGTACAGAGTCGGATTCTAAAACAATTTATGCTTGAGGCATGGTGTAAAGTCTTTTCGTCTCATTGGCAATTCCAATGTGTATTATGGTAGGTGTGTCTCCAGCCACAGTCTCTCACGTCTTGATCAAGTTTCTGAAAGTCATGAATCAATGCTGGAAATTAGTTAAAGTTGTCGTTAACATTGCTAAAAGCCATGCAGTAAAAGATCACTTCTACAGTAGCACATAACTCCACAATGTAACAGGCTCCATATTTTCTGTACAAATTGCAAAAAAGTCATCACTCTGAACTGGAAGATGAGAGGTACATCAGCCAGAAGAAAAGGCATTTGTTCAGCTGCCAGATGATGTCTGATGCAGCAAGAGTGTTCCTTTAGATTACAGCATCATTACCTGGCAGTGGGCATGACAACTATACTGAAAAAACTATGGCACATATTATCACACATGACATCCCTGAGGATAACTTTTACATGAATACATAGCCTACACAAATCCATTCATGTACAGGGAAAAAACTATGGCACATATTATCACACATGACATCCCTGAGGATACCTTTTACATGAATACATAGCCTACACAAATCCATTCATGTACAGGGAAAATCAAACAATGACAACAGCATTGATCCAGATCCGTGTTTACATCTTGCAGGAGACAGTGGTTATCCCCAAAGACCTAGCTAATGGCATATATTCACTGTCTTCTGTCAACTGCAGTGCAAACAAACTGAGCATGAATATGGCTGAGTAAGTGTTTGGGTTGCTCAGGTCCACATTCATTTGTCTGGACACATCCTGGGGTTCTTTGCAATAAGCATCTGGAACAAAATACCAAATGGTCACCACATGTGCAGTCTTTCACAATTTGATAACAACCAAACATAGTGGCCTTCCACTCAAGGCTGTAGTAGGCTTAACCCAAGAATGCTAGACACCTGAACCTGATCATCTCTAGGGCAAAGAATAGGACAGCAACAAAGAACTGACAGCAGAGCAAAAACAGCGTGTCAGAGGCAGGTGCTTGCTTTATGCCCATGCACAAGTTATAAGGTGATGCATGTTACAACATTATATGCCATAACATGTCATAGATACGTCAAGTACAAAGAAAGCATTATGCCCTGAATGATACAGCTGCAATGGCAATACCAAAACAGAACAGCCTGATGACTGCATATCCTGAACACCTGTGATATGAAGCACCTTCTGAGTTTATTAACATCAGATGTTGTTACAGTAGGCAGAACAGCTGCCATAGGTGCAGGTACCAGGTCATACAGGGCACCACAGCACAGGTGCACATAGGTTGAACAAGGATTGCACCACTAATATATATGATGGTTGTATTATGAGATGTGGATGGATATGGTGGGTTCTAAAGTGACACCACATGCAACAACACTCCATTATAAACCACAAATACTTGCAGAGGGAACATTTTATGTACTGGGTCCAGAAGGTCTTGCATTGGAGGGCAGAGCTGGAGTATGTCTGGCAGGGTATAGGCTCAAAGTGCATGACAAGGCGGTTTTGTGGCCAGAAAGTGAGCATCATACTGAAAACTGAATGTGAAGCTGAAGGGCCACAGCTTACACAGTAGTCTCATCACTCATTGTCACTGTTTGCCTCTCACACCTAGTGTCATGAAAATATGCCACACCTGTGTTGTTTAGCATGATCACTTTCAGCTCTATTGAGCATAGTAGCCAGATTATGGGATACACCATGAAGGGCTCTAGTCAGGTATGGTATAGGAGGACCATGTGATATGCCATTACAGTTGTGTAGTGGACAACACTAACATAAATACAGATAAAGGCAGAGCATACTTTCTGTGTACTTTCTCTGTCTGGTGCTCACTGTCTTCATCCTCCACTTCCTAAACTCCAACAGGTTCACTCCCTGTTACTTTCATGCAGTATTATTTTAGTAGAGATGGGATGCAACAGCCATATTCCTAGATTCCTGCCACTGAAAACACTGTCCACAGAGTCCTACTGCACCCTGTGACACTTAACATATATGAGCTAGAATGCCTTATTTTAACATGGCCGTCAAGGAGGGTGTGTTTAACTAGTAGTGTTTTTGTGTGTCTGTTGCTGTGCCCTCAGTATTAATTATATCTTCACAGGAAATTCTAACTGATAGCTTAAATGTCAACCCATACATCACAAGATGGGTTGCAAACTGGCTGAGTGACAGAACCCACAGGGTCAGAGTTGCTGGCGCCATGTCAGACTCAAAGCCTGTCACAAGTGGTGTCCCACAGGGATCAGTCCTGGGCCCACTCTTGTTTGGCATCTACTTTTCCGAAGTACAAGCAAACACAGGAGGGTTATGGCTGACAAAGTTTGCAGATGACTGCAAACTGGGCGCCATAGTAGAAAACACATCTGATACAGATATCCTTCAGAAGGGTCTCACAGAAACGGATAACTGGTGCCAGAGCCTAAAGTTAAATGCCAAAAAATGCATAGTCATACCCTTCGGGAAAAACAAGGTTACCCCTAGCTACCAAATAGGTGGCATTCCACTGAGCACAGAAGAAGTTATCAGGGACCTGGGGACCCAGGTTGATAGTAGTCTGTCATTCGACACCCATGTAGCTAAAGTAGTTAGGAAGACCTTCTACATTGCCCACCTTATCATGAAGGGATTCTCATCTAGATCAAGGGAGGTCATAGTCTCCCTTTACTCATCAATCATCAGACCAATGATTGAGTACAATGCCCCATTCGGAATGTATCTGACCCGACACTTGCAGCAGCTGGAGAGGCCACAAAAGTTCCTCACCAAAAGGATAAAGGGTCTCAAAAATCTGTCCTATGCTGCCCGACTGAAAGAACTCCAGCTCTATTCAGTCGCTTACGCTGCTCAGAGGTGACCTTTGCCTAACATACAAGGCCATGTCAAACCCAGATTTGATGAATATGCTTCACCTCAAAAATCTAGATCCATCAGAGCCACAAGGGCGGAGACTTAAACCTTGACACGGCTATTAATAGGACGTGCTGGAGGGATAGATTCATCACCCAAAGACTCCCTATGCTGTGGAACAAAATCCCGGTACATGTGAGGCAGAGCACCTCGCTGGCCTTGTTCAAGAGAAATCTTGACCAATGGATGGGAGATCACAGATATACCCCAGGGATAACCTCAGTGTCACTGCTCGACAGAGGCACAGCAAAATAATGGGTATAGTTCCCCATACTAAAGGGGTGGCGTAAGCCACAAAACGATGGGCTAGGCTTGTAAATGCCCTCGGGCAGATAGCCTAGTATGAACCTATGAACCTATGAACCTATGATATATACACAATCAGTTGCTTTTTTGTTCAGCTATGTCAGTAGCATTTGTTGGTGTGAAGGCTATCTGACTACCTGATATGCCATGACTACATGTCTCAAGCATAATAGCAGTAAATCCAATGAACGAAACCACAGCTCAGACATCAGGTGCAAAGGTTCAAAAAATGAATTAGCAAAACAAAACAACAGCCAGCACCAAAATAGGGGAAAGAAGGATTTTAATAATCTCCACCCTACAGACCGGTTTCGGCCAAAAGCCTTTATTAATGTACAAAGGACAGATGTGATAATTTGTCTATTTATAGGCCATGGTAGTGCTACCATAACCAATCAAAATGCACCTGAAAATCCAAAGTAAAAATAAAAAATATAATAATAAAATAAATATTGTTTATAGTATTATAAATGATCATTTAGGCCAGGAGGATATAATCTCCCTAGTCTAACTACCCAAGCCTTCTCTTTCTTGTTGAGCATATCATGCCAGCCAGCCTTGGAAAATTTAAAACCATACACTTTGTCAATAATAATAAACTGAAACTTAGCAGTGACATGACTAGGAGTGTGTTTGTATAGTGCATTAGTGAGAACCCTATTCCTAACATTACTGAGATGTTCTGAAATGTGCAACTTCATTGGTCTAGAAGTCTGTCCCACATAGAATGCTGAACAGCTGCATACAGCCAGATACACAACCCAATCACTACTACAATTGACTAATGTATTTATCTGAAAGCTCTGGGGTGTGTTTTTACTAGTAAGTTCTTTAGTTTTAACAATGTGTTTACAAAAAGTACAATGACTGCAGGGGAAACACCCCACCAATCTAGTACCATCTATTGTTATCTGAATTGTATTAGTCATATGGGGTAGACGCTTGTAGAAATTGAAATGGCCACCCAAAGTTGCCCCTCTGCAAAAAGAAAATAAATATCTATTCTGCAACATTTCACATAACCGATCATCCAATAATAAAATATCCCAATGATGTTGTATCAAATTCATGAATCAATGTGTATTTCTACCAAATGTGGTTACAAATCTGATTTTGGAATCAACATTGGGCATATGATTGTGATACATAAGTAATTCCTTCCTAGGTATTTTACTAACTTCATTACTGATTTTCAATAAATGTGTTGGTGAATAGCCACATTCAGTAAGCTGAGATGTCAGATCAGTATTAAAATAGGTAAGTTCTTGATTACTAGAGCATATGCGCCAAATTCTCATATATTGAGATTTTGGAATGTTTTGAATATTGTGCTTTGGATGACAGCTGGATGCATGCAATAGGTTGTTAGTATGATATAATTTATGAAAAACTGAAGTCAGAGTACCATCTGTCTGTCTGTTCAACATCACATCTAGAAAGGAAATGAATTGTTTATCAAAGTTCACTGTAAAGTGAATACCCCATTTATTCTCGTTAAGATATTGAACAAACTCCTGTAGATATGTGATATCTGATTTCCAAATTATCCAGCAGTCATCCAAAAACCACCTCCAAATATCAATATCTTTGATAAATATATTGTGGCTGTTGTCATAAATCATCATATGCTCAAAGTATCCCATGAATAAATTGGCAAAAATGGGTACAAATGAAGCACCCATAGCCGTGCCCTTAAGCTGTAAGTAACGGTTTCCATTGAAATAAAAAACATTCTTTGTGAGAACATGCTCCGTCAGATGTAAACAAAATGTATTGAACCCAGGACTATACAATGATACTTCTGCCAACCAAAAATTCCAAAGCCATAAGGCCAGCCCAATGGGGAATACTGGTATACAACAAAGTCACATCAAGAGTACACATCAACCATCCAGGTTCCAGCTGAGTGTCCAATATGATGTTGAGAAATTCGGTTGTATCCTGTATTCTAGCCCTAAATGCCTTCAATAAAGGTTTCAAATATTTAGTCAAATAAACAGAAAGTGGCACTGTCAATGAACCCTTCCCTGAAACTCTGGGTCGGTCCAGTGGATTGTTGATGTTTTTGTGTATTTTGGGAAGGAAGTACAAATACTGTGGCAACGGATCTTTAACTTTAAGATGAAAACAAGTTTTGTCACAAATGATTCCCTCACTCACAGCAATGTCCAGAAATTCATCAATTTCTATTTTAAATCTAGATGTTGGATCAATAGACATTGCTACATAAAATCTACTATCCTGCAACAGCTTATTTTTTTTAATGCACCTCCATGTTGCCCTCTTTAAATTTAGCACTTCCCACACATTCATTATGAATATTAGAATGAACAGGCATTGGTGACAAAGGTACTGTTCATTCTAATATTCATAATGAATGTGTGGGAAGTGCTAAATTTAAAGAGGGCAACACGGAGGTGCATTAAAAAAAGATTTTTGACAATCAATGTGCCTTTGATAATATTACTGTTGACAATGTTAACCAGCAATTTGACCCTCATAATTTGAAGGGTACTTTGAAAGACCTCATTTATATGCTGGGGAAGAAATGAAATGTTATTAATTCTATCAAATTGGATAATGCTTATTTATCCTAATGTATTAACACTAATATTGTACTTACGGGTTTACGCTTTTTTAAGACTTCCATGGGAATAGAATTGTCAAGTGGTAACAAGAATGAATTTAATCATTTATTTGATTCTTTTGGTTTACAATATATGAAATTATTAATCAAGTGCAATGATGAAAAATTATGTAGATATATTAATGAAGTTGAATAGTTTAATGATATTATTCTTAAAGACCTAATGTTTATGAATTGCGAAAAACTATATGTGAAGCAATTTGAGTTTGCTTTTGTGAAAACTAAAAAAGCCTGTGAAAGGAAATGTAAAAAAATCAGAAGAGACACTGAACAATACAAGAGGGGTCAGGACTATCATTGGGGAGGGGGGAACCACCTTGATAGGCCTGATATGGACAAACATCATTTTTATAGTACAGGTAAACCCGCTAAGGGTAATCTTTATTATGATAAAAACTATGACTGTAGAACAGCCTAATTATAAGGGCAATTCAAATTTTCACCAGGGAAGGAAATATGGAAGGCACACAGATTGGAAAAGGGGAGGAAAATGGAGGAAGAAGGAATTTTACCATCAGGAAGGGGAATAAGGGAGGAATTGGTAGTGGATACACTGAGGGACCATTCAGAGGGGTCTAAAGTAGACCAGGATATTGTTACTGAAGGTGTAATTTCCTATTACAACCAATTTAAAATATATAATTACACTCAAATTCCCCTGGATAAAGCACACTTTAGTTTACTATCTAAGGGAATGAAATACATTCCCATGACTACTTTCAGATTGGTGGACTGTCTAAGCGAATTCAAATTATTTATAAGAAAATTGAATTTGGCACTGCTATTTAAGGACAATAATGACCAATTTGTTACAAAGATGGATATCCCTAAGAAGAAGGGTACTTTTATTCCAGCTATGAACCCCAGTGTTCATATTTATGATAGACTGGTCACACAACAGATTTATCAGATTCAAAATCAGATTACTGGTAAAAAAATGAGAAGTAATCTATCCCCAGATGAACAAAACACCCTAAAAGGGTTGAGAGCTAATAACACCATATGGGTAATGAAACCCGACAAAGGTGGGGGGTAGTTATTTATGATAGTTTAGAATATAGTTCCAGAATGCATGATATTTTACATGCATCCGGAAATTATGAAACTGTTTCTTTAAATGAGATAAATATTGCCTATAGGCGTATTGACTTACATGTTGAAGAATTGTTATTGGATAGACGGATAACTGAAGATACATATAATTTTTTGAGAGCTGAATATCCTAAATTGGCTACTTTGGTAGGTATACCTAAAATTCATAAAGAAATTAGTAACCCACCTTTTCGGCCTACAATATCAGGCAGCAAATCAAAGACCTTTCCTTTAGACATAGTAGTAGACACTATGCTCAAACATTTATATGGGAAAGTCACCCATATGGTCAAAGATTCGTGGGAATTTTTAAAAAAATTTCCGGTTGACATTTGGAAACAAGGATATTTATTTGCATCTATTGATGTAGTGGACCTGTTCTCATGCACACCTAAAGAAGAAGGAATGGAAGCCTTCACTAATAGTATTAGGAAATACAGCAACCTTGAATGGGACAAGGTATGCTTGGTTCTAAAACTTATGTCTATAGTTCTAGATCACAATTACATCTATTATGAAGGTGAACTATTCAGACAAATTAAAGGCGTTGCTATGGGGGTGGCATGCACCCCCATTTTCGCCAATTTGGTAATGCTTGGTTGGGAGGAGACTACTGTTTTCATTAGTGATTATTATGGAAACATAAAATATTACTCACGTTTTCTAGACGATATTTATATTTTCTGGGAAGGTGATAAAGATTCTTTGAACAATTTTATTGATTATTTAAACAATAGCAGTGGGTTCCTTAAGTTCACATCTACTAGTAACAGCAAAGGAGTAGCCTATTTAGACACATTTATTTTGTGTAGTGAGGATGGTTTAAAGTCTAGAATATATATAAAAAATACTTTTACCAACTCTTATTTAGAATATACCAGTAACCATCCTAAAAAATTGATATATAACATCTTTAAGGGACAGTGCATCAGAGCAGCAAGGATGACTTCTGAGTATGTAGATATGGTAGATGAATTGAGGTACATTACTGATTTATTCACAGATAGAGGATATGACCAGAGAATGATGAGAGATGTCACGGAATATGTCATAAATGAATGGGGAAAGAAATATACCCCATTACTGGGAGCGAATAGTAAAGGAGAGAACATGGTTATGAGCACCAACTGTAGGAAGACCCCCAAAGTTTATAGTAGGGCTTGTGTCTTGGAATACGGTCCACATACCAATAAAATAAAAGACATATTAACAAATTATTGCAATGTCTTAATGGTGGACCAGGATTTGATTGACATATTGGGCCCTAGACCCACTTTTGTATACAAGATGGAGAAAAATATGAATTTTTTTTTGGAAAGGGGTTTAAGAGACACAGAGGTGGAAAATAGTACTAAGCATACCTCAAAATGTGGTGCTTGTAACCAATGTTATGTTATTAATGAAGAAGAAGGTGTGGTTCTAGACAATATAAATAAAACAAGACTGAGGTTTAGACAGGGTAATTGTAACTCAAAATTAGTTATATATTTGGCCAAATGTGAAGTCTGTCCAGGATACTATATAGGGAAAACAGAGAGGAACCTTAAGAAACGTTTATATGTTCACCCGTATAGTATTAGGACGAAGGATATTAATAATGCCTTATGTAGGCACGTTGAAAAGTATGGATCTAAACATACTTTTAAGTTTGCAATATTGGAAAATGTTGTTTTGGATCCTAGAGGTGGAGATTATAAAAGTATACTTGCATACAAAGAAGTTTGGTGGCAGCTGCTAACAGATGCCACAACACCACCAGGCCTGAATGACCATATCTCCGTTAAACCCCTACTTAATATTAGATAGACAGACGGATATATCAGTATTTGTAGTACATTATCAGAACATCAATTTGGGTAAGACAGTGTGTGCTGTGGCTGTCACTTGTCATTTAGTAGCACATTATATTTTTTGTCCAAATAGTTTCATTTTAATATTTCTTAATTTTTTAATTTATTATTGTTTAGTACAAACGTTGTAGACTTTTTTTTAGTATTAACATTCTTAGTATATATTATATTATTTTAGTATGACTTGTATTAATGAGCGCAATACAACTTTAAATGAATTTGGCAGCAAAGATACTTTTTAAACAACTTGTATCAGTTGGTTTACAGTTGTGATGAAGTTCACTTGTGTGTGAGTGAAAGCACTTAACATTTCTACGATTTTTGTCACAATAAATGTGTTTTTGATTTTTTACCACTTATTGTGGTGAATTTATTCTGAGTTTAAACACTTCACTCAATACAAAGGCAGTTTATTGTTTTGTTGTTGTGTTCTGGATGAGCGGACATTGGCGTTCCTTTACCACAGGTTCGTTGTATCTCTATATGAAGAGGATTCTTCCCCTGAAGTATCATTATTGAACTTTTTGAGAATCAATTTCTTCCTTTTTCTTTTTTGATCCACATGAGAAGCCTCAGTTTTGGCAAATTTAACACTTTTTACTTGTTCAAAAGGCCGACCCTGACTGTAGTCCTTATGGTCCCTATTAAATTTACAGAGCTTATGCTCTTTTAACTCTTTCTCAAAATCTAGTAGGTCAGCACCTAGTTTTTGCAAACAATTCTTATATGTAGATGAACCTTCAAACTGTTTGGCTTCCGGACAAATATTTGTAACTTCAGAAATTTGGGTTTCAATTCTGCTTTCATAAAACGCAGTAAAGAAACCACCATAAAAAACTTCTCCAAAGCCAACTTCATGCTACTCAAGTCAGAAGTGACAAACTTCATAACTCCCATGCAGACGGGAACTGAAACTGCTGAATCCTACACTAAGGCACTGTACGAGCACATCCACTCATGCATGAATCGTGCCATCCCAAATAGAACCAAAATGCTCTCATCCAAAACAAGGAAGCCAATCTGGTGGTCCCCTGCCATAAACAAACTTTACAACAAAAGGAAGAAACTTTTGCAGAAAAGAGGAAAATCCCAGGATGCAAAAAACTCCCTTACTAGCCTCAGTAAGAAACTGAGATGCCTCATAAAATCCTCCAAAGCTAGTTACGAAAATAAAATTGCCAAAGATTCCAAAGACAACCACAAAGCATTCTATAACTATGTCAAAAATCTAAATGGCAATGCTCAGATCTGCTCTGAGCTAAAACAGAATGGCATTAAATATACTGATCCAAAGGATATTGCCAATATCCTGGCAGATCGATTCAGTGCCAACTTCACCCCCCTCTCACCCCCTAAATGGCCCATCTCAATACCTTAAGATTGCCAAATTCCAGTAATAACGGCCATACAGGTACAAAACGCACTCTCTAAAGCCAAGAATACAGCATCCATGGGACCAGATGACATCCCGGGCTGTGTACTACATGAACTACAATATGAACTGGCACCTCACCTAAGTGTCATGTTTAATCATAGCCTCACCTCAGGTTTCGTGCCCACTGAGTGGCGCAGAGCTGCAGTTATCCCAATCCACAAGGGGGGATCCAACTTGGATCCCGGAAACTACCGTCCCATCAGTCTGACAAGCCTTATCTGCAAGGCCATGGAGCGTATTATCATGGAACTTATAAACAAAGACATTGGCAACCTTCAAACACTGGACCCCACCCAGTTTGGGTTTGTGAAGGGCCAATCTTGTCTCCTGAACCTGATTAACTTCTTTGAATCAGTCTCCAGAGCCATGGACAAGGGTAAGGTGGTCCACACAGCCTATCTAGACCTTGCCAAGGCCTTTGACACCATCCCCCACTCTGGAATCATAGATAAACTTACTAAGTTGGGCATTAATCCCTATGTCACCCAATGGGTTGCTAAATGGCTTACTGATAGAACCCACACTATAAAAGTAGCTGACTCCAAATCCAGCTCCAGACACAAGTGGAGTACCTCAGGGTTCAGTCCTGGGGCCGCTCTTGTTTGGCATCTACTTCTCTGAAGTACAGGTCAACACTAAGGGACTCTGGCTAACAAAGTTTGCAGATGACTGCAAACTGGGAGCCATTATTGAATCCCCAAATGATGTGGATACTCTACAAAAGGGCCTTACAGAAACAGATGCTTGGTGCCAGAGCCATGGGCTCAAGCTCAATGCCAAGAAATGTATTGTTATCCCCTTTGGGAAAAACATGTATCCATGAATTACCATATAGGTGGCAGTACACTAAACACAGAAAGTGTGATAAGAGACTTAGGGACACAGGTGGACAGTGGTCTCACCTTCGATAACCACATCGCCACAACAGTCAGGAAATCCTTCTATGTGGCACACCTCATCACGAAGGGCTTTTCATCCAGAAAAAAGGAGGTCATTGTCCCACTGTACTCATCCCTCATTAGACCCATTATAGAATACAACGCCCCATTTGGTATGTACCTCTCAAGACATCTGCAACAACTGGAAAGGCCTCAGAAATACCTCACTAAAAGAATCACAGGCCTAAAGCATATGCCCTACGCTGACTGCCTTAAAAAACTCCACCTATACTCTGTCGCATATCGTCTACTCAGAGGCGATCTCTGCTTAACATACAAGGCCATGTCAAACCCAGAGCTGTTGGACATGCTACACTTAAAGAAATCCCAATCCGTCAGAGCTACACGCTCCAGGGATCTAAACCTTGTCATCACAATAAACAAAACATGCTGGAGGGATAGGTTCCTGACCCAGAGACTCCCCAGACTCTGGAATAGATTGCCCATACATATCAAGCAGAGTGCCTCTTTGGACCTCTTCAAAAGGAACCTTGACGACTGGATGGGAGAAAGGAAATTCACCCCAGGGATCACATCAGTCGCCCTGCTAGACAGGGGTCCAGGAAAGTAAATAATGTGGGAAGAAATAGCCAGGGAATTGTTATGGCTAGGCTTGTATAGGCCCTAGGGCTGATAGCCTAGTACCAACCTATAAACCTATGAACCTATGAACAAACTCCATAGATGTGTTTTGTTGTATATTAGACCAAGCCGTGAGCAACAAATAATCAGGTTGTCCCACCAGAGGCTTAATCCAAATTCTTAAGCCCCTAAGTGACATCCCTTTTTTAATATATGCCCTAAAAAGCTTGACATGCTAAACACTGGATCTCAAAGTTTTCATATTCCTATAAAGTCTGTCAAAAATGGATATACATCCGTTATCTAGGGACTGATTACTATTAATAACTTGCTCATTGCCCTTGGATAAACCAAAGACTTGGATATCCTCTTTATCTGCCGACAAACCCCTTAAAATGTTGATGAGATCCATGTGGGGTCTAAATAAAATACCTTCGATGTTATTAGAAACTCATAAAGTCCTTAACCAAAACTGTAGCAGCAAAATGACCCTGATCTAACTCCAGCAATGTAAAATATGTTGAGTATGCCAAAACAAACCACACTCTGCCAAAATGTTACAGAACGAAATTATATATATATATATATATATATATATATATATATATGTGTGTGTGTGTGTGTGTGTGTGTGTGTATCCCAGAAAACAGGTCAATAAAACCTGCTATATCTTAACATGTATACATATAGATATATGCACAGTTACAACCTAAAACAGCATATGCAAGCAGACCCAGCTCAAGAAGAAATAACGCTGTTCATTAATGCAAAACCAATATACTAACCCAGAGTGATTAATAGGCACACAAATATCACTTATAAATAGACAACATAAAACAGATAAAGCACTTCAAGATATAAACCTTTACACCCCATTAACACCCCAGTATAAATGTTGGAAATTGGTTCATTGGACCCAATTCTAAACTAACATATATCTTATTAGTTACAACAGTTATATCAAAACATTGTTATAGCCAAAGCAAGGAAGCACTGCTGATATAGAAAAAACAATAAGTTCCATATCATTGAAGAAAAAAGAGTAAACTAAATTTACTCCCTCTTTATGCACCGTTAACAAACCACAAAAGTGCTTCCTAGAACCTACATTGATAAAATATGCTACCAGGGCCAAAAAAAATTATAAAATGACCCAAGCACTGTTCACATGAAGTCCAAGTCCCCAGTCCACACTAAACAAACACAACCCGAAAAGTGTTCATACAAGGCCAATGTCCTGACGTATTAGTTGAAACAATCGAAAATCTTCATTGTTATTGTTTGATCCGTAATAAATCCACAAAGTCACTATCTCCGCTCATATTGTAGGTTATACTGCATCCACACTGAACAAATGCAGCCCAAGACAATGTTTGTAAAAGATACTGATACTTTTAACGTTGCAGTGTACAATATATCCAAACCCAAAAAAAAGGGAATTATACCGTATTCCACGAATAACGCCACCAATGTTCATAGAGATGATCCAGTTATACATACGGACAGATCCTTGACTGGAACAAAGTAAAACTCCAAGCGACGAAGGCCAAAATACAAAGTATGGTGCACCAATAATGCCACAACACATGGAGCACCAAATACAGAAACCTTCTTCCCAAAATGCCACCAGCGGAATGACAAAAACAGTAAATCCAACGAACAAAACCTCTGCTTGGATGGCAGGTGCAAAGGCTCAAAAAGTGAATCAGCAAAACAAAACAATAGCCACACCAAAATAGGGGAAAGAAGGATTTTAATAATATCCACACTACAGACCGGTTTTGGCCAAAACCCTTTATCAATGTACAAAAGACAAATGTGATCATTGGTGTATTTATAGGCCATGCTAGTGCTACCATAACCAATCAAAATGCACCTGAAAAATCCAAAGTAAAAATAAAAAATAAAAAATACAATAATAAAATAAATATTGTTTATAATATTATAAATGATCATTTAGGCCAGGAGGAAATAACCCCCTAGTCTAACTATCCAAGTCTTCTCTTTCTTGTTGAGTATATCATGGCAGCCAGCCTTGACAAATTTGGAACCATACAGTTTGTCAATAATAATAAACTGAAACTTAACAGTGACATGACTAATGGTGAGTTTGTATAGTGCATTAGTGAGAACCCTATTCCTAACATTGCTGAGATTTTCTGAAATGCGCAACTTCATTGGTCAAGAAGTCTGTCCCACATAGAATGCTGAACAGGTGCATACAGCCAGATACACAACCCAATCACTACTACAACTGACTACTGTATTTATCTGAAAGATCCGGGGTGTGTTTTTACTAGTAAATTATTTAGTTTTAACAATGTGTTTACAAAAAGTACAATGACTGCAGGGGAAACATCATGCATAACAGCCACATAAAGTGTACTGTCAAACCCACTATACCCAGTGTAAACCCCAGACAGCCCAACAAAAGAGCAACATACTAACATATACTCTGTGTACCTCCATAATACCTTTGTTAGATGGTATGAATGTCCATGCAGTACACCTGACCTGACTTCGTCTGCTCTTACTGCAAATGTATCCTTTCATAGTGGATATAGCATTCATGCCAATGTTAAAGGAAATACACATGCAGTGGTATACATATGTGACAACATATGGACATTAAGGTGCATGTGATTGATACCTCCAGTGCACTGGGGTCACCAACATGAATACCACCCCCATGTATCCAGCAGTTGGAGCCTTTGCCACTTAGGGGCACTGAAATTTTTTCTGCAGCTGTCAGTGATTGTAAGAAGCACCCATGACATGTCTTCTAGCCTGAATATCATTTGTCCATTACCATCCACATTCCCTTATATACCAGATACAGTGCTGGTAAGCCTGTTTTGTATGGCCATGACCATCATTCCCATTAACCTGAAAAACAAGAGAGAGGAGCATACATGACTATATAACAGGGATTCAAAGTACAATCCACACATGTTTGCAGTATGATAAAAAAGCTTTGTGAACTGCTGCACACTCTTTCAGTTCCAAAAACATGCATGTAAGTATATGGAGGTTCTTAGATATTACTGCACATCCTTTTGGCCTACACATTCTGCAGCATCAGCAGTAACACATACACAGATCGAGTTCAGCTAGACATGTTCACCTATCTATGTAAATAATGCCCGCTTTCAAAGTATGATGCATGTTAATATACAGCTGACATATAGGATCAACATGTACAGTAAGTGAATACTGCTGTGCAGTCTGCAAGTATATAGTCCATGTGTAATATATCAGACTCTCTTCGTAATGCACTGCAGTTCTAGTTTAAACAGAGCCTCAGTGACAACGTGGTTGTTTATAGTTGCCATTACTCTTTGCATTATTAATTATCTTCTTTTATATTAAACGTGACAGAATCAGGTTATCAAAGTTTGGAGCAGCGATTCAGAAGGAGGGGCGGCAAGTGGGAGATTGACAGTGGCTGTGTGTGATGCAGCTACGCATGATCTGTATGTTTCAAATTTGGAAATCAGTCCACATATAGCATACATCACGGCTCTGCCTTTCTGTCCTGCCTTGGTGAACTGTTGTTACCAAAGGACTTGGGTGTTCATCTGTCCACTACTGTCCACCTACAACTGTTTGCAATGGCTCATGCATCCTGTTGGATGAGTAGCTTGCTGGTGACTTTGTACAATGGGCATGGTGATAATGCTATCCTCACAGCAGTGCTACAAGAATCATCTGATGGGACTACAGAGGGGACTCGATCAGCAAACACATGCTTGGCTGAATCTGGCTGCTGACCCCCAGTGTTAGAAAACAAGCAAAAGGTAGATCACCATTCTGACAAGCTGAGAAGGACGGGGCTGGAGGGAGAAGGTTACAGAGAGCCCAGGGCCTTGCTTTAGTGGGTGTATTCACATCTATCAGCACTGTAAAGCCTGCTATCCTGCTTCTGCATAATAAGGACACAATTATTTATACTGGGATGCTTCTGTACCTTGTAGAATTGTATAACACAGATTATTCTGATGTGTACTTTACTATGCAGGTACATGTGATATGTAAGTAAGCCACCAATGGGCAGGATACTCTAGTTATTACTTTTATTCATTACACATTTCCTCTGTTGCACTGTTACTTTGACGCATTTGTAGTATACACATTTGATGCTGACGTGTGGCCTGTAGGTCAAAGAGAACAGATTACAGTGATTTAGGCACATGTGCAGAAAAGTATAAGACAATCTGGTGAAGAAGATTTGGGACAGACAGGAAGAAGGCAAGAAGAAACAGAGGCATCCAGCAAAGAAGTGTATGGACTGTGTGAGAGAAGATCTGAGAGAGTCAGGCATGAGTGTCAAAGAAGGCAGGAGAGTGGCACTGAACAGAAAGAGATGGCAATAGCTGACAGGACACCCCAACCCCATGTAGAAAATAGATAAAAGGAGGAAGAAGATGATGATGATGATGATGATGTGTGGTCTCTAGCACATGCCTCATATCAGTCACCTCTTCTTATGCCTGTGGATGTTATGTGGGTAGCAAAGCCTTGATATGCTGTCTGAATATCTGCTACCTGAAACTTCAGTGCTTGTATTTATGTGGATTTATGATGATATGTAGTTGCAGTCTCGTATTATTGTGTGCTGATCATCACACTCTATACAGATGTTCTATGCTGCCATAATTAGATTGCTCCCTGGGCTCATCTTTCCCTTTTTAAACTCCTAAATATTTCCCACAAAGCCTTCCCAGTGACATGTTTAGTGCTGTTCCACTTGTCCAAGCTTTTACAACCAAATTTACCAAGTGCTTTCTGTAGTCTTCCTGAACTCCTCCAATACCAGGCACTTGGAGTAACTCTCCACAAATAAATGAAACTGTAAGTGAGGCAATACTTTGATAGGTTCATAGGTTCATAGGTAAGTACTAGGCTATCTGCCCAAGGGCATCTATAAGCCTAGCCAGAATGTGTTGGCTTTTGCTGCCCCCCCCTTAGATTAGTTCCCTGTGCCTCGGTCCAGCAGAGCCATTAGTTCCCTGTGCCTCTGTCCAGCAGAGCCACTGCAGTGATCCCCGAGGTAAATTTTCTGTTTCCCATCCACTCATCAAGGTTTCTCTTGAAGAGTGTTAGTGAGGGGCTCTGCCTAATGTAGATTGGAATCCTGTTCCAAAGCATGGGGAGTCTCTGGGACAGGAATCTATCCCTCCAGCACGTCCTATTTATCGTTGTGGTCAGGTTTAGATCCCTAGAGCATGTGGCTCTTGATGATTTGTTTTTTTTAGGTGGAGCATGTCCATCAATTCTGGGTTAGACATGGCCTTGTATGTTAGGCAGAGATCACCTCTGAGTAAGCAACCGAGTACAGCTGGAGTTTCTTCAGTTGGGCTGCATAGGGCATATGTTTGAGGCCAGTAATCCTCTTGGTTTGGTACTTCTCTGGTCTTTACAGCTGTTGCAGGTGTCTTGTAAGGTACATCCCAAATGGGGTGTTGTAATCTATGATGGGTCTGATGAGTGATGAGTGGAGGGGCACAATAACTTCTTTTGTTCTAGATGCGAACCCTTTCGTGATTAGGTGGGCCACATAGAAGGATTTTCTAACCACCTTGGCAATATGATTATCAAAGGAGAGATTACTGTCTACTTGGGTCCCCAGATCCCTTATTACATTTTCTGTATTTAGGGGACTACCACATATGTGGTAGTTTGCGGGTACTTTGTTTTTCCCAAAGGGGATGACTATGCACTTTTTGGCATTTAGCTTGAGGCCATGATTTTGACACCAGGTATCCATCTCAGTGAGACCCTTCTGGAGGATGTCTGTATCAGCTGGAGAGTCAATTATGGCCCCCAGTTTGCAGTCATCTGTGAACTTGGTCATCCATAGTCCTCCTGTGCTTGCCTGTACCTCTGAGAAGTATAGACTGAACAAGAGGGGTCCCAGGACTGAACCCTGGGGGACGCCACTTGAAACTGGTTTAGAGTCGGACCTAGAGCCTGCAACTCTCACCGTGTGGGTTCTATCCATGAGCCAATTGGCAACCCATCTCGTGATGTAGGGGTTTATGTTCAGGCTGGTGGGCTTGTCTATAATACCAGAATGGGCAATGGTGTCGAAAGCCTTTGCAAGGTCTAGGTATGCTGTGTGGACCTCCTTTCCCTTGTCTAAAGCCTTGGTAACTGTCTCAAAGAAGTCCACCAGGTTTAGGAGGCATGATCTGCCCTTAACAAGCCAAACTGGGTAGGGTCCAATGTTTGAAGTTTCCAAATGTCTCTGTTAATGAATTCCATGATGATGCGCTCCATAGCCTTGCAGACCAGGCTAGTCAGGCTTATAGGACGATAGTTCCCGGGGTCCGTTGTGGCTCCACCTTTGTGGATATTATATTATTGTGATAATATTTTAATTAGTCCCAGTTATTTATCTTACATAAACCTGCATTTAAGTTAATTGAAAGCAGAACTTTAATTTGTTAAAGCACTAAGCAGTATCTATCAGATATACTAGTCCTAAAACAGTGCATCCATTGTCCATTGAGTAGTCGACATGAAAATAAGGTGCATATTCTTCACATCATCCTGCAAATTAATAGAGCAGCTCAGATGGATGGTAACTCCTTTATGCTATTTATATGGCTGTTAAACAGACAACCAGAATTAAGTTTCCAGCTGACGCTTTTTATAAATTAAGTAGGTATTAATTTCAGCGGTGCTCCAGTTTCCTCCCACATCCCAAAGACATGCTGTAGGTGGATTGGACACTCTAAATTGGCCTTAGGTGTGAGTGTGTGCATGTGTGTGCCTTCTTTGGAAGGTTGGGCACCAGGCTGGCAACTCAACACCGTAAAACTCCACTGCCAATCATGAGCGGACAGGTGATCCGCTGTGGTGACCCCTAACCGGGAAAAGCAGAAAGAAGAAGAAGGTATTAATTTCAGCATGTTCATCACCCCAATTTTCATACATCACAAAACATAGGCAGCCACGGTGGTGCAGTGGTTAGCGTTGCCACCTCGCAGTAACAGGTTCTCTGGTTCGATCCTCGCCTGGGGTGCCTTCTATGCGGAGTCTGCATGTCCTCCCTGTGGTCGTGTGGGTTTCCTCCGGGTGTTCCAGTTTCCTCCCACATCCCAACGACATACTGTAGGTGGATTGGATACACTAAATTGGCCATAGGTGTGAGTGTGTGCCTTCTGTGGAAGGTTGGGCACTGGGCTGGCAACTCGACACTGTAAATCTCCACTGCCAATCATGAGCGGACAGTGATCCTCTGTGGTGACCCCTAACCAGGAAAAGAAGAAGAAAGAAGTCAGAACATATCCTGCAAGTACCCACACTTACAGCATTGACATATAACTTCAAATCAATTTTAATCCACTCATTCTACCACAAGCAATGCCCATTATAGGCAACCAAGAATTCTACATGTCCATCCAAACCATCTACATGTTAATACCACTAAACCTACTAACTGTATAATAAAGCTTGTTTCATCCTTCTTATTGCCTAGAACAGCTTTGACACACATCTGAATGTTTTGCATCAGCCTATTTCATTGTCCACCTACCTTCTAAATTAGCAAAAACTGTAATTTCTTAATGGTGATTATCATACTGTCTGACTAAAAGCAATCTCAATATCTTCAGGAAAATAAAAATCAAATGTGTATCTATTAAAGTTTACCTTTGACATGCCATGGTGGAAATAAAACTTAAGGTACTAACAGTATACAACCATCGGATATGGAGACAAAACCCACAGACTTCTATGCTATTAAGGTCTAATAAAGCTGTATAGTATACCAAGTAACTTTTGCCCTAGTCATCAGCTATGATTACAAAGTACATTATTTCACGCACTCACTATAGCAGTTTAACCAAATATCTATTATTAAAAAGGCAAACCTATCCCCCATTTAGCATAAATAATTTAATTTCCCTCACTGTCCAAATGCTCATCTAACATTCAATTTTATAAAATGTTTTATAAATAGCTAAACTGTAGTTAAATGCATCTTATGCTTAATACTATCATGTCTAGAATTTTTTAACCTAAGAGAGAATTTGATCTTACTTGCCTTAGTTTTTGTAATTGCTTTCATTAAATTTATTTAAAATGTTAATAGTAAAAATAATTTAATATATAATTTTCACTTTAATTACTTGCTACAGTTATTCTGTAATAGCTTTTGCTAGAATAGCTACATCTGACTTTGGTGTCATTAATTTGTTAATTACACAATTCATTTGACTGTTAAATAGACAATCAGAATTAAGCTTCTAACTGATGGTTCTTATAATGTCAGACATATTACTATTAAAAGAGGTAGCTATTAAAGAAAAACAATCAGAAAGAACAAGAACTATATATGCACTCACATCTCAACATGCTTTTTCATACTAACCAGAACATCATTTGCAGCCTTTAAATAGTAAATATGACCCAACAGAAATCATAGCAATAAAACAATTAATGCAATTACTTACAATTATGTCTCTATCCTTTCACATGATTCATTGGCATTTTAAAACAGGCTTAATGCAGAATGTTTTGGAGTTGGTATGTATGTCCATTATTCAAGGCTTGCTAGTGAGCTACAACAAATAGCAGTAGTTTTGCTGGATAGTTTCATATAATCAGCAATAAGCAATGCAATTTCCATTGAGTGCTCAGCTTGCCTTCTGTGGTGTTTGCTGTTTTTTTTTTTGTTTCCATCTTTTGCATTTCAGATGTTTTCTTGTTCATACTATTTCCAGTAAATCCCATAGATAATCACAAAATGTATTTATACCACCAGATTGAAAGTTTGTGCATTATTTACATTCATAAGTTGCCACTTCAAATATCAATTACATTTGATTGTGCCTCTGTGTAATATTATCTCAAAACTTATGTCACGTTCTCTTGTACAGTAATTGGCATCAAATTTGAATGTCTTTGGTAAGAAAATTTAGAATGGTTCCCACTTCTTTCTGTAGCTGCTGATCTGCAGAAAACATTCCAGTGCTTCCTTACAAGACTTTAGATACCATCAGTATCAACACTGATCTCTAAAATGAACACATCACAATAATGTGTGTAGTGCTCATTCTGCTGCTGCCAATAGTTACATTGGCAAATGGTCTACCATAACCTTTCTCTGTTCATACCCAGTCTTCAAACCCTGCCAGAAGAATCATTTGGGGTAATTCCTGTTCAAGAATCCAGTAAGTATTTTGTGTTCTCTACACCAAAATTCATTGCATGCTTTATTTCTGGATAAGCTCAACAGCTGTCCTGTATGTATAGAAAATGAGCAGCTATAATAAAGCACATGCCCACACTTATTAGTTGGCTTCCTTTGCACATGCCCACACTTATTAGTTGGCTCCCTTTGCACATGCCCACACTTATTAGTTGGCTCCCTTTGCACATGCCCACACTTATTAGTTGGCTTCCTTTGCACATGCCCACACTTATTAGTTGGCTCCCTTTGCACATGCCCACACTTATTAGTTGGCTTCCTTTGCACATGCCCACACTTATTAGTTGGCTCCCTTTGCACATGCCCACACTTATTAGTTGGCTCCCTTTGCACATGCCCACACTTATTAGTTGGCTCCCTTTGCACATGCCCACACTTATTAGTTGGCTCCCTTTGCACATGTCCACACTTATTAATTGGCTTCCTTTGCACATGACCACACTTATTAGTTGGCTTCCTTTATATAATGGTATAAAGTCTGTCTTCCTCTGTCTCCAGTTATGGAAGGAAATAGCAGTCTTATGTGATTTCATGACAAATTTAAGATTCCCATTCAAAGTTTCCATGTATAAAACAAAAATATCCAGATCACTAAAGGTACCAACTAAATTAGTAAAAGATCATCAATACAATGTCCTTTAATGCATTAACACCTATGTGGTATGGAATGACACACCTCTAGCAGCCTACACATATCTTACATTGTAGATCGTTTTCTGAAAAATTAATAAGAATAAGATAAACCAATTTATGAACAATAAATGATATCAAAGCTGTTCCAATAGTAATGTTATGAATAAGAATTCTTCTGTACAGTGATAATAGTTCATTCACAGTCTCTTCATAATTGCTATTATGTAGCATAATGCACATAAGCCCAAAATTATATTTTATTGCTAAATGTTCACAAACAAATTATCACATCTTGGACACTATATAACCTATGCATATATATTCCGAACATTTTTGTTAATCAAATATAAGCTTTCAGAGACAACAAAAACTTCCTCTATGAAGACATTTTTATTGAGATATTTACATAAATATGAAAACAGATGTTTTATTACATAATTAGTATTATGAATTACACTGAATATCCCAAGATGATCAACTTACAACAGCAAATATCAAAGATAGTTTTCTTCAACAACATCTAAGGCTTTACCTGATGTCATGCAACAGTTTGTAACTCACTTTGTTTTTGAAGTATTTATAAAATACGGAAATATTGTTTATTTTCATAATCACTAACAACTAGTAATTTGCCAGATACAGTGTGATATAAATGGACATTGACAATTTTCCTGTCTTCCACCATGACATATGACACCATACCCCTCAATAACAATTAAGACTGCTGGTTATAAAACTATGAACATAAATATGAAACTATGAATAATACATGAAAAGCAGTCATTAATTTCTCTTCAGCAGGACATTCAAGATTAACAATCTTAAGTGTCATTTTGTTAATAACTCCTTGCACTTTATAATAATGCCTATTATGAGCTGGTAGGTTACTTAATTTAACAAACCAGACCCCAAAAATATCTGGACACCATAAGGAGCTATGAGTGTGAACTGCAAGGCTTAAATGAGCTAAGGGATAAAGAACATTACTATGGAGTAGTGCCTCTATATCCTTAAAGAGCCTGATGTCTTTTTCTAAATACGTGTGTGTTTGTGTGTGTGTGTGTGTGTGTGTGTGCGTGTGTGTGTGTGTGTGTGTGTGTGTGTGTGTGTGTGTGTGTGTGTGTGTGTGTGTGTGTCAAGTGGGAACTATCCTGATTACACAAGTACACCCATCACCCAGTATAAACAAGACCTTGTTATATTGCAACACAATGTCCATAAATGAAATTATATTGGTTAATCAATATATTAGGGAGGTTAGAGATTATTTTCATTCCAACCTAATGCTTTAAGACCGTGCACATAAGGTAGGACTATATGTAATTAATCAATAGTTAAATTCACCATTAAACATGCATCCAGACAAGCAAAACTTTTTAGCAAGTACTGCATGGCTTTGTGTTCCTAATACAAGAAGGATGTGCCTCAGGATGTGACTGCCTGAAGTTATCCACCTATTTAGAAAATTCTTCAGTTAAAATATCTAGTATTGTTAGCATAGCTCTCAGCCTTTTCACTCCAAAAGTAAGGTAAAAGGAAAAAGTGATTATGGAAAAGAACTCAAAATGGAAACATTTTTAAATAATGATACTACTTAGAAATTCAAAAAAATGTCCATTTGAAGGATATACTGATCAAAACTTTGAGCCAAAATTAGGGGTATTCCTAAAGTTTAGGGAGAGATAAGAGGTATGATTCTTAGTAAAGTTTTTGTGAGGCTGTTTCATAGGTCTTTATGAATAAGTTATAATACAGAGTATATGGACATCTAGAAAAGACAAGGACTGAATAATCATGATCAAATTTCTGATGTACCATTTCAACAGCATTTCAGTTCATAGGTTCATATGTAAGTATAAGGCGAGCTGCCCTTGTGGGCCATTTTAAGCCTAGCTAATTTCCCTTTCGGTGCTTGAATTAACTTTTCCCATTTGGTGTTATATTGGCTTTACCTATCTTACAGTAGATGATTATATATTAGCCATAATGAGAGTTACTGTATTCATACCATAGACAATTTGAGGGGACCCATGCAGGGGATCAAGCATTTGGGAGCTGCCTCTGTCTGTTAGTAGTACAGGGATATTCCTGGGGAAGAATTTGCTGTTTCCTATCCATAGATCCATGTTGCACTTGAATACTGACAGGGATGAGCTTTGTTTTACATGGATGAGGAGTCTGTTCCAGAGTAGTGGTTTCCTCTGCAAGACATACCTGTCCCTCCAAGCTATCCTGTTGTTGTTGTTGCAGAAGAGGTTTAGATGCCTAGACTAAGTATTTTTGATGAACTTTGACTTGCGGATGTGCAGTAAATCCATCAGTAATGGGTCAGGGAATGTCTTGTGTGCTAGACATAGGACACTTCTTAGCGGTGTATAGGATAATGAGTATAGTGACAGGGCTTTGAGTCAGTCAGTGTAGGCCATGTCGTTTATGTCTTGATCCTTCTAGGAAGGTATATCTGTGAGCATTCCATTGTTGCATGTGTCTGGATACATAAATGCAAAGGGACCATTATACACAATGACTGGCCTAATGAGTGCTGAGTAAAACGGGACAATGACCTCCGTAGATCTAAACTCAATCCCTTTGTTTATAAGCTGTGCAATATAGAAGGCTTTTTTGCAACAATGAACACGTCAGCTGAAAGTTAGGTCCCATTTTTTTCATGTGTAGTTTGCTCCTATCTTTTTCTAAAGATCTCAATTCCAGTTGTTTTATCTGTTACTATAGTCACTATATCTAATATAGATGGTTTAAATTTTGATTTCCATTTTCTAGTAATTGCTTTTTGGCAGTCACCATAATTAGAGATAGCAAGGCCTTACCATGTCTAAGCAATTCCAATTCTATATCATATCAGAAAAATCATCTCCCTCTTCACAATAATGTGCCCACCCAGCATCTCTGACAGTGCATCCCACAGAGAATCCTTAAAGTCCACCAACTCACTGCACTCCCAGAAAATATGTTTCCAATTATTTCCTTCTTCCCCATCACACCTCCAACATTTGCTATCTATCTGAGGAAAAATTCTCTGGAGTCTACTTGAGTTATAAAAAACATCTGTAAACATTTCCAAGCAAAAATCCTAAATCTTCTAGATTTTGTTTCATGTTTGGGAGATATACATATATCCTCCCATTGTTTCTTTGTGGATTGCTTAGCTAATCTTTCTTCCCAATCCAATACATATAGGGGAGGAATGAGGTTTAAAAGAATGTAGGACTTAAATGAGCTATATAATTTTTGACTGAAAATTATTAGGTAGATTGTAAGTGATGTATAATGTTTGCAAATGGGAGTGTGTCAGTATGGTTTGTGATGTAAAATGCTTGTAACTAGGACTGTGTCAGTGTGGTTGGTTTTCATTTATATAAATGTATGATTGCTTATGTCATAGTTGATGGTTTAATAAAAATGTTTCTTGTTTAAAAAAATGGGTCAGGAATTGAATAATTTATGTAATATTGTTTAAGTTATATGATATACAGCAATATATGTGAAGCATACTGTTTGTTAATTTTAACTTGTTAATGTGGTTTGATTATTTTTATATAAATGTAATTGTGCCTATGTCACAAGTGATAGTTCAATAAAGGTGTTTAAAAAAGAAAAAAAGAAAGTTAGGTCTTGTCCATCTAAGTTCCCAAATCCTGAACAACTGGGTCAACTCTTGGTGGCGTAATATTAATGTGGTAGTTTTCTAGAGTAGATGACTTCCCAAAGCATACAATAATGCATGTCTGGCATTTAGTTTCAGTCCATGATTTTGGAACTGGTTATTTATTTATGACAAACCTTACTACAGGATGAATAAGACATTTGGGGATTCAGTGACTACTCCAAGCTTGCAGCTATCTATAAACTTAATCAGCCAGGTCCCCTTGATATTGGCTTTTACTTCAGAGAAGTAATTGTCAAATGGGAGAGGTTCCAGCACAGGACCCAAGAGGAGTTCCTCTATTCTGACTTCCTGTGTTCTAGCTGTGAGCCACTTGGCAATACAACAGATAACACAGGGGTTTATTCACAGTTTATTTAGCTTTTATACTATGCCTGAGTAGGGGATTGTGTCAAAAGCTTTGGCCAGGTTATTGTATGTGGTTGCTTTAGTAACCTTTTCAAAAAATTCCACCAGGTTAAGTAAGCTTGATCTGTCCTCGATGAATGCAAGCTGAGATAGGTCCAGTGTTTGGAGGTTCCCTATGTCCTTACTGATTAGTTGCATGGTAAGTCTTTTCATAGCTTTGCATATGAGGCTTGTCAGATCTGTGGTTCTGTAAATGCCTAGGTCTGTGGAAGGGCATCCCTTATGCAGGGGAATGACTGTAGCTATTCTCCATTTGCTCGGCACAAAACCTGTATGGAGGCTAATGTTGAACAGTGTTGTTAGGTGAGTGACAAAATCGTGCTTCATACTATTTAAGATGCATCCAGAGATATTGTCAGGACCCATGGATGCAGTATTTTTAGCTTTTGATAATGGTTTTTAGGATGTGATCGTGTGTGATAGCTGGAAGAAAAACAGTTTCAGTTATATCTTGAGGGACAGATGGAGGGGAGAGAGGAGTAAAGTTAGAGTTAAATTTATTGGCCAGTAGGTGTCTTCAGCCTCAGTGTGGGTAACATCATTCACAATCAGCTCAGTGCATTACTGCAATACAATTTTAAGATTACAAACTTAACTAAAAAAGATTTTGTGATTGTCTTTGTTTTGGGTAGCAATTTTAATCTCAAATTTGGCTTTAATGGATTTTATTAAACTGCTGAGTTATTTGTTGATTTCAGTGATGAGGGCTCTATTCTTCTGAGGATAACTCTTTCTATATTTAGTCAAAATTCTCTTCCTTTTGGTGTAATGCTTGCTGATTTCTCCATGTGGCTTTATTTCTGAGGTTTGTCCTGTGCTTGCTCCTACAACACAAAGCAGCATCTATGCAGCTGTTTATATGCTGGAATAGAGTGGTGGTGTATGTGTCCACATATTCAGTAGAGTTAACTGAGTTTGGTGGAGATTTCAAGCTTGCCAGTGTATCACTTAGGAGTAGGTAGTTGGTTTAGAAAAATTTCTAAAGGTCTCTTGGATGGAAGGGATCTCTGCTTTCAACTTTCTTTCATAGGAGGTGTCTTTATGTTCAGACCAAACAAGTGATAAAGATTGCAATGAATGGTGCAAGATATCCCCATATTAGTAAGGACAAGAAGCAAGATGTTACTCATCCTAGTGGGATGTTGTGTCTTTTGGCTTTTCCCGGTTAGGGGTCGCCACAGCGGAACTCCGGTCTGCTAATGATTGGCAGTTGATTTTTACGTACCGAGTTGCCAGCCCTGATGCACAACCTTCAATGAAGGTACGCTCATTCACGCATGTCTCCACGCAGAAGACACTCTAGCTGAGAGTCGAACCGGACAGCGTCTTACTGTGAGGCGACAACGCTACCGCAGCACCACCACCGCGGATGTACTCTGGCTAATTGTTCCAGGGTGTTTGTACTGACAAAGTCCATGAATCTCTGTGCTTTTGCACTAGCAAAGGTGATGGCTTCCAGTCTATTGCTGGATAGTTTAGATCACCTAAGAAAATGGTACTCTGTTTAATACTGACTGATTCTAGATTTGCTGATAGGCATAGTGGCTTTTCTTTGTCATGGAGGAAGTTCTGTAGCTAGCTAACATATGGTAAGGGATCTATCTGATGGCTGTTTAGACATGAAGAAGCTCTAATGCATCATGCTGCTTTACCAGCCTTGATGTGAGTCTTTTCTAGATGAAGGTTGAGACACTTCCACCCTTTTTCCTCTCCTGCACAGTAGTTGGTTTAAATGTGTGGAAGGCATTATAGATCTAAACAGCTGGAGTGCTCCCCACCAATTTAAACCATTTCTTAATCACTCCACAGACATCAGTGTCTTACAGGGTGAGAAAGGCTTGCAGGAAGTGGAGTTTCTTGGTTGTAATGAATCAATTTCATGTTTAAGTGCATACACAGTGTAACATTAAACCTTTCTTCATGTTTCCTAATCACTTAATTATGGTTATATTTTATTAAGTTACATTAATTTTTCCATGGCAACTGTCATCCATGCTTGTTATATTTTTAATAATGTCATCACACATTCTTCTGTTTAATATTATTTACTGCTTGTATTTTATGCATTGTTATTTTTTGAAAATAGATTTGCTATGAATAATCATATCCAATTTAATGAGCATGTGATTAAGTGAACATAAAACACCTAAACATTTGGGAGGGTGCAACTCAAAACAGCAACACAATTCCAAGGTCAGAAAACACACAAAAACATTTCACTCCACCCCCAATGTGGGGCAAGCTTCCAGAACTCCAAATTGTATATATGCATACATATATACATACATACATCTTTCTCACACTCTCTCACTCTTTGTTTATCTCTCTATATATAAATGTATAGAAAAGATCCATATTATCAAATGTTCATAATGTTAAACATTTTGGTACACTGGCAAAAGTAATTAAAATTCATTTGATCTCTTGTGTTGGTGTTGTCTGTACAACATCACAAACAGTGGGGATCAGAGAATTTGCCCTTCCCCCACTGTACAGTGATCTTAGAATTAGAATATATGATTGCCCTCCACAGCAAAAAATAATAGTGTTGTGGGGATTTTTTTCAATGTTTTATGTTTCAATCCTTTTAGATCAAAGTTTTTTTTAGTCAGTGCTTATGTACTTCAATATTTCAAAGTGCACACACACACATACACACACACACACACACACATATATATATATATATATATAATATATATATATATATATATATATATATATATATATATATATATATATATATATATATATATAGTAGGTTTTCTTAGAAATAACTGCTTTTTGGTTTGCCCACCAAACTGTATAATTTAATTCTTCAAAGATTCTCAAACACCTTCTCTAAAGCATGTTCTCTTAACATATATAAAGAAAGTTTTTTCTTTTTTTACATGTTGCTGAAAACAAACAGAATTATATTCTAAATAATCTTCTTTTGGCTTTTCCTGGTTAGGGGTCGCCACAGCAGATCACCTTGTCCGCTCATGATCGGCAGTGGAATTTTTACAGTGTCAAGTTGCCAGCCCAGCACCCAACCTTCCACAGAAGGCACACACATGCATGCACTCACGCCTAGGGCCAATTTAAAGTGTCCAATCCACCTACAGCATGTCTTTGGGAGGAAATTGGAGCACCCAGAGGAAACCCACACGACCACAGGGAGAACATGCAGACTCCGTACAGAAGGCAGCCCAGCCAATGATCGAACCAGAGGACCTCTTGCTGTGAGGCAGCAATGCTAACCGCTGCACTACCGCGGCTGCCCAGACATATTTTAAATAATACAGATGTAAATTAAACTGTTTAGTTAACTCATACAGTCTAATTAGAACACGTGTATTAATTCTTATGGATGAAACTGACTGGACTCCCTTTTATACTTTTTTTTTCATAATGAAAAAGGAGATAGAAATCACACATTCCAAATTTAGAGTACTCAGAAGCTATTAAGGTTATCTCCTACTCAGAAGATATGAATTACATTAGACCCGGTGCTGCTTTAGAACAGGCTGACTGGTTTTATTTGATCTTGTTCACAGATTCATGGCTTTTACCCCACTACTTTGTTCAAGATCTGATACCCTTGATGGCTGATTGTTTGTGAGTCTTGTCTTTAATATCATCCTGATAACCTACAAAGCTAAATCACCACCAAAGTAAAAAGGTATCAGACTCATTATTCATTTCCTTTCATAGAGTGGAAATCCATATTAGACCAGTGAGCTTTGATAATCAACATCAGTAGTGTCTCTAATAGTTTATAACATTTACTTCTCTCTTATCTCAGCTTTAAATGAATATAAAATGACTGATGTTGTTTCTCATTCCCACAGCTATTCCAAATTGCTACAGTTAGTTTAATGGATTGAATAGTCAAAATACCCTTTGTTACTCACATGACTTTTCCTGCATAGATGGAATTCAGCCAAGGTTTGAAACTTACTAAGATTTATTTCATGTTCTTGTATCAACAGCCTTGACAAGGACTAATTATTCCCTTTCAGCATATTTCAGTATCAAACCCTTGTATTCAGCATTATATTTTAAATTAAAATTAAGTTGTTTCATTAATTTAGTGATTCTGGATGACTGTCTTCTTAAGCTGTTATTTAAATTAATATTTAGTCCTCAAGAAATCCTACCTTTCTGTAGATATTAAACTAAGCAATATCAGTCCAACAGCACTCACACGATTGCAGTTACTTACAGAAAGAAGGGATTTAATGTAAAAGCTTGCTTCTTTGTTATTTTATTATAGCAAAATTATTTTTGAGATACTAAGAGCTTGGTTTCATGTTCTGGAGTTGCTGTAAATAAGATTAAAAATCAATGGGCAGGATTCACGAAGGCTTGCACGGAGTCTAAGAGTAGTGTAAGACTCCATGCAGCCTTCGTGATCCAGGAACAGCCCTAAATTCCGTGTAAGAGACCAGCTAAAACGTCTCTTACACTGAGTGGGCGTGGATATGCTAATCACCTCACTTGCAGCCCAAAGGCATGCAAATGAGGTAGATTAGTGATCCAGGAAGCAAAAGCAGCCCGTGCAAGAGCCATTTTAGCTGCAGAAATGTACTCAGTTGACAACTGAGTACGTTTCTGCAAAAACACAATGGAGCCATGTCAGCTCCAAATAAAGGGTGCATATGTGTCAGGCAGCATGCCAATGGCCAAATATGTGGTCATTGGCAAGGTACCCTGATGCAAATATGAAAAATAAATATTTTTTTTTTCGGCGATCACCGATGTTTAAACGCAGCGCAGCCCCGCGCAAACGGGCTGCGCTGTATAAAACATAAAAATGAAGGTTATAAACCCACAAATGTGGGTTTTATACAATACATGGATTTACAATGCAGGGACCAGCAGACCAAAAACAACATGGCCAACGTTTAATGGTTAAACAAACAGACAAATATCCACCACAGCAATGGAAGAAAACAGTTGCAGCAAATACGAAGCGAAATCCTTTATTGCCACAAGATACAGACTTAGCGCTTTCACCAGTAAACTGGTATCCTCAGAGTCTGTTCTAACACAATTCCTTCCACATTAAATACAAAAAATACATACCCAATCATCCAATTAATCACTTAATTAAGCAGTTGTATCCTAGTTCATCATTTTTTAAAATAAATAACTTCTTGTTCATACTTGTCAATCCATATTATATATACAATAGGTATAATATTTATATAATGAGTATATATATAAAAATTACATATAAATTCTGATAGAATATTATATTAACCAGATAACTTCACACAAATCATTTTCACTTATATATATAACTAGGTTGTTACTAAAATTGATATAACCAATAAACATTAATTAAACTAAAAAATATGTATATGTGTAAATAGAAAATAAAATAAAACTAATATTACAAATCAGTATATACTGAAAAATAACCATCCACATGCTTTTTTCTTCACGTCCCTGTTAAATACCTTAAAATCTTTCGGTTCTATTGTGTTATATTATATTATAGCAGCCTTCCATTTTAGGTGGGGTTTTAAGGAGATATGGTCATTCAGACCAGGATATTTGGTGGCATTGAGTCTTATTTGCCACTCTGTTTCCAATACCGCCACCCTATTATTCATATCTCCTGTTGATGATGGCATAACCCTATCTATAATAAAAAACAAAAATTTTTTGAAATTGTTGCAAAACCTACTGTGTAAGTAAAGAGCATTGTGCTCATCTTTGTTCTTAATACTTCTAACATGCTCACCTATTCTTTCACGTAGTTTACGTGTTGTCATGCCAATGTAGTAGGCCTCGCATGACACACAGGATGCCAAATATACGCAACACTTGGTGTTGCAATTACAGACGCCAGGACATGCCAAGGTACGTGGGTAACCCCCCACACATGTGTAACCACCTTCTGCTATAAATCTACACGCAGTACAATTCCCACATTTGGTCATCCTAGATTTAATATAACCTTTGTTTTCCCTTTCAAGTATGTTTTTAATGTTCTTCCCCCTACAAAAAACAATTTTGGGGTTGTTCCCCAAAATTTGCCTCATTTGTTCAGTGAAACAATAGTTCCAATTCAACCTTAAACTCTCACAGAAGTCTTTAGCCATTTCATTATAGTGTAACACAAAGGTGAGACTCTCTCTTTCCTTTTCTATATAACCCATCTTCATACTTTGATTGGTTGTCACTGTTCCCCCACAATTAAGTATGGGTGTATAAATTGTCCTTCTTTTCCTATATATTTCTTTCTTCGTTCTCAACAATAATTTCATGGGGTATCCTCTTTCAAGGAATAATCCGATGAGGACATACATCTCCTTCTTGAAAATTGTATCAGAACTCACCAGTCTAGAGAGTCTCACCATTTGCCCCTTAATGAGTCCCTTTCTTTGATGGTACGGGTGGCAACTCGAGAAATGTAGCATAGAATTAGAAAAACTGGGTTTCCTATAAATGTTACTTACTAATTTTCCTTCCTGTTTAAAGATGTTAATATCTAGGAAGTTAATTGATGTTACATTCCAATTATGTGTAAATTTAAAAAACTCCGTGGCCTGATTTAAATAAGCCATGAATTTGTTTATATCATCCTCACTTCCTTTCCATAGGATCAGGATGTCATCCAGGAACCTACTGTACAACATAATGTGTAAATTAAATGCAGATGTTAAAATATATCTTCTTTCCCAGGCTAGCAGAAATGAAGGTAATAAACCCACAAATGTGGGTTTTATACAATACATGGATTTACAATGCAGGGACCAGCAGACCAAAAACAACATGGCCAACGTTTAATGGTTGCTAAGGGGGGAAGCTGAGTCTAAGACATGTAACTAAGCATTAGTAGGCAATCTGATGTAAATGAGTGTTAGGATACTGAATTCCACTGTCACATAGCAAATGAGCACATTCTGAGTAGTGTAAGAGATACATAAGGGGGAGGAATAGAGTAGGAGATAGGTGACATCACAGGGAGGAATGGTAGAAAGAAATGCAGTTCATTGGAGGTCAGTGTTACATGACAGATGTCAGACACATATCATGGAAAGAGGAGTGCCACAACATAAGCATGGGAAAGTCAAGAAAAGGAAGGTCTACACTGTTGCTTACACCAACGTTTCTTGCTGGGCGTGCATGCACAAGTGTGTGTGCCATGAAGCGCAAGTAGGACAGTGTGCACGTGTGTAAGGCAAACTGAGCATGTGGGAGCCTGTTGGCAGAGTTGTAACACTGTTTGCGCTGGTGTGCGCGCGTTTTAACCCAAATAAGCAGAGTCTGAACTGTGTAAGCATGTGTGCGTGCATGTAAGCCACTGTGAGCGTGTTTCTGCTGGTATGCACGTTGCTCCCCCCTGAGGAAACAGAAAGGAAAAAGGAAGCAACAGAATTAGTAGGAAGCTAGCAGGGAATACTGCTGGAGCTAGCAGGTGAAAACAATTAGAAGCAGGCAATTACACAGGCAGAATAGTAGCTCAGCCAAGCACTTAAAACTCTGCAAACAGCAGTGCAGGATGTTTCTCTGAAGAGACACTGCAAGACAGGAGTAAGCTATTAGATGTGAAAACTGAAAAAGCTGAACTCAGAGCAGAAATGCTAGGGGCTGCCATAACTGTCATAAGGAGACATAGGCTACTTGCTGAGGATGGTGACAATGCAGATGGTGCCAGACAACCCACAGTGAGGAGACAGAGAAGAGTGTACAGGCCCAGGGTCACCTACCACGGGTTACATGAGCTGGAGATAGTAAAGCGCTATAGAGTGGACAGAGACCTCCTGCAGCAAATTGTTGAGCTGTGCAGGCCACGCCTCACACAGAACCAACAGAGGGGAACCCATCCCAGTGGAAACTAAGGTATGTGTTGGCATAAGAATACTAGCAACAGGTACCTTCCAGAGACCAACTGGTGATATGATGGGGATATCACAGGCATCAGCCTCCAGGGTACTGCACCAGTTCCTGGATGCCATGTCAGCACATGTCGGTGATCATGTATATTTCCCCAATGCCCATGAGGTATTGGCCAGCAATATGCGTCTCTTCCAGCAAATAGCGGAATACCCTGAGGTAGTGGGTGCAATAGACTGCACACACATACGCATCAAAGCACCAGCTGGTGAGCGGGGTAGGGCCTACATTAACCACAAGGGCTTCCCCTCCATCAACTGCCAGGTCGTGTGTGATGCCCAGGGCATAATAATGAATGTGTGTGCTGGCTGCCCTGGGAGCTTCCATGATTCCCATATCTGGCATTTAACGCAGCTGTACCAGACATTTGCCAATGGGGACATCCCACATGGACACCTAGTGGGGTATGCAGGTTATGCACTGGAGCCGTGGCTGATGACACCCATCAGAAACGTACACACACCTGAACAGGAATGCCATAATGAGGCACACGCACAAACACGTAATGTAATAGAGCGTGTGTTTGGGCTGCTCAAGTCACGGTTCCGGTGTCTGGACACATCTGGTGGAGCCTTGCAGTACTCACCAACTACATGTACCCCAATTGTCATGGTATGTGCTATGCTACATAATATGATCTTGCGAAAACAGCTGCAGCAGGACCAGCATAGGGCCGGGCCAAACAGCCCCCCACCATTGCCAAGGTCATCACAGGCAGAGCGTGACTCGGAGGAGGAACAACCTGAGCCTGCCCCAGTAGGCAGAAGGAGGCGTGCCCAGTATGCCCTGGCCTTGGCAAAGAGGCAATGCATAGCACATAGAGTGGCTCAATAGGAACCCTGGGAATGATACCCCTCTCTGACTCACTCATATAATAACAGGGATGCCTAAAATGACATAACCTGCTCTCAAACATGTACAGGGAGTGTAGTATGTGCATCTGACAGAGGCATCCCTGCAGCACCACCTGAGGCATGAATGCCACGTGTTAAGCAATGTAACACCATGTAGTATATGCACACTTGATGACCCTGACTCACATCCTACACTCACCAAGCATGATGCCACAATATGACGATGAGATGATCAAGTGCAATAATTGGCTGAAGTATTGCAGTTAGTCAAAGGGGATCCAATGTGTGCCAGCCTGGGATGACATGCTGAGCATGACATGATGCTCCACCTGGTAGGGGTGGCGTGCACCTATCAGTCCAGGCCTTATGGTTACTGGCAAAGGCTGCTGTTACCCACAGCGTGCCCTGAATCGGTAAGGCTCAAAACACAAACCCACCTCCATAGGTATCACAAGGGATAAGAACCTAGATGTAATGCTACCCAATGCCAGAAGTCTAAACAGCAAGATGCATGCAGTCTAAACTCCCCCAGTATGGAGAATGTTGATATCTGTCCTGTAATAGTAAACTGGGTCAAGGCTCACAACAGCACCATAACACTACCAGGTTACACCTCATACTGTTCTGTACAGCCTCAAAACATGGAACAAGCTACAAAAGGAGGGTGACTAGCAATAATTGTCAAGGATAACCACACCCCCATGTTGGTACCACAACAAGAAGCAGCATGGACTAGCCATGGTCAAGTAACAGTGGCTAAAACTGCCTCCCAGTTTATAGCCTGCTACAGACTACCGTCCTAACACCAGGAACTGCACCTGGCCTATGTTGGAATACATGAATATATCAAGCCCTCCAAACCACATTATATTGTGTGACTGAAAATACCCAGACATAGACTGGGAGAATTATACTAGCTCCAACACTGTAGGACAAAAGTTCCTAGAATCCATAAACCAAAATGCCCAAGAACAACGTACCACTCCCACAAGAGGGGTAAGCATACTGGATGTGATAATCAGCAATATGGGTACTGGATGGCAAGATGAGAAGTGTATCCCTCATTGGTAAGACCAGACCATAGAGTAATCAGACTGGATATACACATCCTGACCACAGTCCCTGGCCAGAAACCCACAGTGAAAAACATGTGTAAAGCAAAAGTTGCACTCCTCCAAACTGATGTGGAATCCATTAAAGGCCCTGTGCAGGTGCAAAATATGGGCCACACCTCAGAACCTGTTATACAGGCATTCCATGAACACTGCCAGGAATGCTTGGATTATGCAATCCCAAATAAAACCAAGACACAATGCCATACACGCAGGCATATGGCATGGTGGACCCCAGCCATTACCAATCCATGCAAGAGAATGAGGAAGCTACTACATGATACAGCAAACATAAAAAGGGAAGTAATCACTGATCAGTAGTATGGCAATAAAATATGTCCACACATACAATTCACTAAGGCCAGCTACAACAAGTTGAATCTGTGAACCTTGAGGCAATGTTACACCTGCCCCAAGTACACAGACAACCCTGAACTCCCCCCAAGAAATACAAATATATGTGAGAGATGCAACCATTTATCCAAACCGGAGGCTGAGCTCCCTCAACTCAGTACTGTCAAAACTAGTCAGGAGGAGAAGGTAACCACACACACCACAAACCCAGTCCCACATAGACCTATCACAACTGCAAACCAAAGACAAACACAGAAAAACATTCCCAGAGGCCCTAATTACAAACACACCACACCAACAGAGGCCTCCAAAGCAGACACCCAAGCAACCACAACCTCCAAACATAGCACATGCAACACATAGTACACAAAGCTGGTGTGCCAAACAGTCACAGGCCAGAAGGAGAAACAACATGCCTGATACAGTTGTAATAGGTGACTCCATAGACAGACACACTGCTGTTCCGCTCACCAGACTGAACAAGGGAAAGGGTACAGTAAGCTGCCTGTAGGCTGCTACAATACACCACATAACACAAGTACGCAGGTCACCCCAAAGCAAGTAGAAATATGATGCAGTCATTGTCCATGCTGGCATGAATGACCTGAGATGTACCTCCCTGGACAACATGAAAAGAGACATAGATAAGCTCTCGGATTATGTAGTCCAGGCCGGTATGACACTGACCATTTGCAGCATCCTACCGTCAACAAGAACGATGCCACAGTACAAACACATAATGATCAGCTTTAACAAGTGGCACAAGTACTGGTGTCATTCCAAGGGGATCCAATGTCTGTCTGCTTGAGATGTCATGCTTGACAAGCCATGCTGCTGTTCCAGGGATGGCTTGCACCTGTTACCCCTGGGCATCTGGATATTGGATAAGGCTTTTGCCACCTCCATAGAGCCTTTCATAGGCAAGGCTGAAAAGACTAACCCACCACCTTAGAAAACATAAGTGGAAAGAAACAGAAGGGTAATGCTGACCAATGCCAGACGTGTAAACCTCAATATGCATGCTCCTGAGGCCCTCCCCAGTATGGAGAACATTGATGTCCGTGCAGTGACAGAAACCTGCAGCAAGCCTCCTGACAGCACACCAGCACTACCAGGTTATACCTCATATCATGCGTTATGGCCCCAAAACCTGGACCAAAACATGAAAGGAGGGGGAGTATCCATATTCAGCACAGACACCCATACGTCCAGGTGACTGACAATGCACGAAGCATCGGAGACCACCCATGTGCAACTAACCATAGGCAAAACTGCTGTACAGTCTGTAGCATGCTACAGACCACACTCTCACACACAGGAACCCCACCCAGCCGTCCTGAAGACACTGGACAGTATGAATGTCCCACCAAATACCAAACAAGGTACTCACAAATTACCACAAAGGTTGTAAACCATTATGTATGGAAGGAGTAATCAGGGACCTAGGGACACATGTGGACAGTAACCTGTTATGTGACACTCACATTGCCAATGTGGCTAGGAAGACTGTCTATATTGGACACCGTATCATGAAAGGATTCACATCTATGTCAACAGAGGTCATTGTGCCCCTATACTGTTCTCTTATCAGACCCATAATCTAGTACAATGCCTCATTTGGGATGTACATTACCTGACACCTGCAGCAGTTAGAAAGACCTCAAAGGTACCTCACCAAGAGGATAAAGGGTCTCAAATATATGTCATATGCTGCCTGGCTGTAGACACCCCAGCTGAATGCAGTCACATACTGCCTACACAGAGGCATTGTATGCCTGTTGTACAAGGCCATGTCCAACACAGGAGTAATGGACATGCTCCACCGCAGAAAACCCAAAGCCATTGGAGCTGTGAGAGTGAGAGATGTCAACCTCAACACATAATGAAATAGGATGTGCTGGAGGGACAGATACATAACCTTGAGGCTCCCTACACCCTGGAACAGAATCCCACTCCATGTTAGGCAGAGCCCCTCACTGACACTCTTCAACAGGAATCTTGCCAAGTGGATGGATGATCATAGATGTACACTGGGGTCTTCACTGTGTCACGTCCAGACAGAGGCACAGTAAAGTAAATCATAAATGGCCATAATATTCATATAGCAAGGGGTGGTGAAAGCCACACACACTCTGGCTAGGCTTATAAATGCCCTAGGGTGGATAGCCTAGTATGAACCTATGAACCTATGAAGATACAAATTGTACAGGACACTAAGGATAATCACAAGGCTTTCTTAACTGATGGTAGGAACCTTGTTGGGAATTCACAGATATGCTCTGAATCACTCAAATATTACAAACAACATACCAAACACACACACATATTGCCAACATCCAACCTGACAGGTGCAGTTCAACCCCCCCCCCCCCACACCAGAATGTAAAATATCTATCCCAGCAGACTGCTGGCCCTCTGACATTGCAGATGCTGAGGTAACAGCCAGCATCGACAAAGCAAAACACACAGCAGCAATGGTATGAGATGGTGTCCTGGGCTGAGTCCAACATTGACTCCAAGAAGAATGGAATGCCAAATCACACTACTGCTCAGTGTCAGCCTTACCACAGGATATGTACCCAAAGAGCAGTGTACAACAACAGTGGTCCTTTTCAACAAAGGTGTTGCCTGAATGGATACTGCAAACTACCACCCCAGAATCCTGACAAGCTTGGTCTGCACAGCTATGGAAAGGATCAGCATGTACCGCAGACATAAAGATATTGGGGACCTACTGACACTGGACCTTACCCAGTGTGGCTTTCTTAAGTGCAGATCCTGCCCATTAAACATGTTTGACTCATTTGAAACAGTCATTAAGGTCATTGATGAGGGCAATGTGGTCCACACAGCGTAGCTGGACCTTGCAAAGGCTTCCATATGATACCCCACGTGTTCATTATAGATAAGCTCACCAGATTAAATATAAACCCATATGTCAGTAGAGGGGTTGCAACCCAGACCAAGGACAGAACTGACATGGTCAGACATGCTGCAGCCATCAAAAGGGACACATAGAAACAGACAACTGGTGCCATAGCCATGTTAGCAAGCTAATTGCAGAAAAGTGTATTGTCAACCCCTGTGGATATACAGTAAGTGCCCACCAATTACCACATAGGTGTTAACCCATTAAGTACTTAACATGTAATGAGAGACCTGGGGACACAAGTTGATAGATATCCTGCATTGGACAAGCATGTGGCTGTAGTGGTTACAGAAACATACCATATACCCATCTAATCATGAAGGTTGTCAGATCTAGATAAGGGGAGGTCATTGTGGCTCTGCAGTCTTCCTTCATCAGCGTTACAATTGACTACAATAGCCCCTGTGGAATGTACCTCAGCAGACACCTCCATCAACTGTAAAGTCCCCAAAAGTACCTCACCAAGAGTATCAAAGAGCTTGAACAGATTCCATGTGTTGCCTGATTAAACAAACTGCAGCTCCACACACTGCCATACTGCCCACCCAGAGGCAAGCTGTGCCTGATGTATAAAGCCATGTCCAAGCTGGAACCAATGAACATGCTGCACCTTGTATAATCTGAATGGCAGTGAGCTATGCACATGAGAGATCTGAACCCCAGCACTGACATACATAGGACAAGCTGTACTGAATGATCCATAACACAGATGTTGTGTGTGTGCAATTACATGTGTGATAGAACTGACCCTTTTGCCAACCGGGGGGTGTGTGTGTGTGTGCAATTACATATGTGATAGAACTGACCCTTTTGCCAACTAGTACAACACACCAGCTGCATATTCCAATCTCTACACAGAGATGATGTCAGCACCCTACAAGTACATCGGAAGAGGGCAAATCCCCCAGTAATGCAAATAGCACGCTCTGCTACTGCGTCTCCCACTACTGTCATAGCACAGTTAGTTATGGCTTTGAATTCCACACATGCCACATGTTGTTTTGTCACACAGAATGCCCATGTGTGTGGGTTGTTGTTCACAATAATGCATGACTGAGGCATATGTGTCCATGCCTCTGACTGACCTGTATGCTTGTGTTATGTGGTGGACCATAATGCCTCACGGGCATATCACTGTGACCTTCACCTTGTCCAGCCTGGTGAGCGGGACCTCACTGTACCGGACAATAAAGGTACCTAACACAACTGTAGCAGATGTGTTGTCTAGCCATACAGGCTGTGACTGTTTGGCACACAGGATTTGTGTGCTATGTGTTGCACGTGTTGTGTTCCGGCTTAACGTATGCCTGTGTGCCAGCTGCAGAGGTGTCTGCTGCTCAGGCAGGATGCTATTCTGAGGCTCCACAAATGGCCCAGTGTGTTCACATGTTTGGATTGCTGTCAGTGTAGGTCTACATCAGACTGGTATTGTAGTCACTGTAGTATGTCATGCCACCTGACAGGTTATGCCAGTACTGGGTTCAGAGTGCATAGTCCCCAGTTTGGCTATGTGGTTGCATCTCATACATGTGTTGTACGTCCATGTGTAGGGGAGAGGGTTGACTGTGTACATGTGGCAGCTGTGACATTGCCACATGACCCACATATTCCACAACTGTACCATAGAGGTGACTGACAAGTGACCTTTGCACATGCTACCACAGCATTGTGTTTGCCATGGTGATTAACAGCACATAGGTCCAATGGGGAACAAGGTACATAGGTTCATAGGTTCATAGGTTCATACTAGGCTATCTGCCCTAGGGCATTTATAAGCCTAGCCAGAGTGTGTTGGGCTTTCGCCACCCATTTTAAATTAATTTTGCTATGCCCTTTTTCGAGGTTAGTATACTGTGCCTCTGTCTAACAGTGACACAGAAGTGATACCTGGGATAAACCTATGATCTCCCATCCACTCATCATGATTCCTCTTGAAGAGAGTCAATGAGGGACTCTGCCTAACCTGGACTGGGATTTTATTCCAGAGTGAAGGGAGCCTCTGGGTTATGAATCTGTCCCTCCAGCATGTCCTATTTATTTCAGTGCTGAGGTTCAAGTCTCTCGAGCGTAGCTCGATGGGATTTGGATTTTCTGAGGTGCAGCATGTCCATTAATTCCGGGTTGGACATGGCTTTATACGTCAGGCACAGATCGCCTCTGAACAGGCGGCATGCCACTGAGTAGAGCTGGAGTTTCTTTAACCGTGCAGCATATGGCATCTGTTTGAGCCCTTTGATCCTCTTGGTGAGGTACTTTTGGGGTCTTTCCAGTTGCTGCAGGTGTCTGGTAAGGTACATCCCAAAAGGGGCATTGTACTCAATTATGGGCGTGATGAGGGATGAGTAAGGAGGCACGATGACCTCCCCTGATCTACATGTGAATCCCTTCATGATTAGGTGGGCTATATAAAATGTTTTTCTAACCACCTTGGCCACGTGGTTGTCAAATGAGCGATTGCTATCAACTTGGGTCCCCAGGTCTCTAATTACTTCTTCTGTACTTAATGGATTACCACCTATGTGGTAATTTGTGGGCACTTTGTTTTTGCCAAAGGGGATGACTATACACTGTTTGGCATTTAGCTTGAGGCCATGGCTCTGGCACCAGTTGTTTGTTTCTATGAGGCCCTTTTGGAGGATGCTTGTGTCGGCTAGAGAGTCGATTATGGCGCCCAGTTTTCAGTCATCTGCGAACTTGGTCAGCCACAGTCCTTCCGTGTTGGTCTGTACCTCCGAGAAATATATACCGAACAAGAGAGGTCCCAGGACTGAGCCTTGTGGGACACCACGTGTAATTGGTTTGGAGTCTGACATGGCTCCAGCAATTCTAACCATGTGGGTTCTGTCCTTGAGCCAATTTGCAATTCATCTATTGACATAGGGGTTTATATTTAAGCTGGTGAGCTTATCTATAATGCCCGAGTGGGGTATTGTATCGAAGGCTTTTGCAAAGTCCAGGTAGGCTGTGTGGACCACCTTCCCCTCGTCAATGGCCTTGGTGACTGTTTCAAAGAAATCAACCAGGTTTAAGAGGCAGGATCTGCCCTTAACAAAGCCGAACTGGGTAGGATCCAGTGTCTGTATGTCCCCAATATCTTTATTTATGAGGTCCATGATGATCCTTTCCATAGCTTTGCAGGCCAAGCTAGTCAGGCTTATGGGGCAATAGTTTCCAGGATCTGTTTAGGCACCACCTTTATGGAGAGGGACCACTGTTGCTGTACGCCACTCTTTGGGCACATATCCTGTAGTAAGGCTGAGATTGAACAGTAGTGTTATGTTTGGCTTTAGCTCTTCTTGGAGTTCATGTAGGACACAGCCCGGGACACCGTCTGGTCCCATTGATGCTGTGTCTTCTGCTTTGGAGAGGGCGGCTCTTACCTGAGCATCTGAGATGTCAGGGGGGCAGCACTCTGCTGGGATAGATATTTGCCCTTTTGGTGTGGAGGGGGGAGAAGTTTGCGCTGAACCTGTCAGCTAGGATGTTGGCAATGTCTGTGGGTTCGGTGTATTTATTGTCATTTTGGACTAATTCTGAGCATATCTGTGAATTACCACCCAGGTTCCTAACATAACTAAAGAAAGCATTGTGATTATCCTTAGTGTCCTGTACAATGTTTCTCTCGAAGCTGGCCTTAGACAATTTTATGAGTGCCCGTAGTTTTTTGCTAATACTGATCAGTGATGCCTTCCCTTTTTGGGATTTTGCTCTATCATTTAGTAGCTTCCTCCTTCTATTGTATAGTTTGCTTATGGCTGGGGTCCACTCGACAGGACGTCTGCCTTTGGAGGATTGGGTCCTGGTTTTATTTGGGATCGCATGATCCATGCATTCCTGAAGGTGTTCATAGAATGCGTTTATAAAGGATTCCGTGGTCTGGGCCGTATTTTCCACAGGCCCGGGGGCTTCCACCTCAGTTTTGAGGAGTGTGAAATTTGCTTTAGAGAAGTTTTTCACTGTGGTTTTCTGTGCAGGAGGTGGGGTCAGGATGTGAATATCCAGTGAGATTAGTTTATGGTCTGATTTTACCAGTGAGGGATACACTTCTGGTCTGGTGCATAGAGTCCCATGTTGGTGATGATCAGGTCCAGTATGTATTCCCCTCTTGTGGGAGTGGTAACAAGTTGTTCCATAACATTTGAGTTTCTAAATTCTAGGAACCCTTGGACTAGGGTATTGGAGCTAGAGTAATGCTCCCAGTCTATGTTTGTGTAGTTGAAGTCACCCAATATAATGGTGTTTGGAGAGACCTTCTTATTTTCCAGTGTTCTCAGGAAGGCCGTGTGGGGTTCCTGGGTTTGGGAGCGTGGTCTGTAGCAGGCTATAAACTGGAAGGCAGTTTTACCCACTGTTAGTTGCACATGGATAGTCTCTGATGCTTCGTGCTTTGCCACCAACCTGGAGGTGTGGGTATCTTTGATGAATATCGATACTCACCCTCCTTTTGTGGTTCGGTCCATGTTTTGGGGCTGAAAAGCATGGTATGAGGTATAACCTGGTAGTGCTGGTGTGCTCTCAGGAGCCCTGAACCAGGTCTCTGTTACTGCACAGATATCGATGTTCTCCATGCTAAGGAGAGTTTCGAGTGCGTGCATCTTGAGGTTTACACTTCTGGCGTTGAGTAGCATTACTCTTAGTTTCTTATCCCTTGTGATACCTATGGAGGTGGGTTTGTCTTTTGAGCCTTGCCTAAAAAAGGCACTATGGGGGTAGCAAGAGCCTTTGCCAATATCCGAAAGCCCAGGGGTGACAGGTGCAAGCCATCCCTAGTGAAGCAGGTGGTTCAACAGAAGGTGAGTATGTGAGGGTGTAGTGCCTGTGATTAGTTAGCACTGGCATATATGACTGCTCACGTGGACAAATGCCAGGTAAGTCATATGTAATGTGTCACAGGCAACGTACATGTGAACAGGACAAACAGTGACGTTCTGTCAAGTGAGACATGGACATACATATAGTAAGCTATGCAGATGTCACTAGGAGTCCATAGAAGCTCTGTAACTCTGCATTGCAGGTGGGATCAGTGTTCCAGGGTAACTGCAAGCAAACATGCATGCAAACAAAGCTACAGTAAGCAGGGCTGCATGTAGTCCATTGTACAACAAACAAGCTGTACCACTTCCAGTAGGTAACAGTGCAAATATGCAGGCACTATACACATGTACATGGAAATACACAGGTCAGATGGCTAGAGTCCAGTCTCAGTGCACACAAGTGTACAGACCATGTACCAAAGGGATGTACAATAACTGGATGGAAACCCAGGTGCTCATACTTGCAGTAATACACATGTCAAATAACAGACACTGAGCCTTCACTCAGTGGTTCCATACTTAGTAGGATGTATGCTACCTGACCTGCCACCACAGTATCCCTGACATGTATGGGGACTTTCCCTCCTGTGACAGTTAGTTTTGTGTGTTGGGGCTGTGTAGCATGGTATAAGATGTGAGCTTGCAGTGCTAGGGTGCTCCTGTCTGTCCTGTACCAGTCGTGTAGTACTGCACACATATCAACATCCTCAAACATCCGCATTGCAGAGTCCAGTGTGGGCAACATGCCACTTGCAGTTTGCATGTCCATCATTGCATATCAATACTTTCATTACCTTATCCCCTGTGCTACCTATGTATGTAGCCTTCTGTTGACATCCTTACCACCAGTATGCCAACATGTGCAGATGATACACTATGGTACTTACCATGGGTGTAGACAACAGTACAAGACAATCATACCCTTACTGCATCAGGCATGCTGGGATATACCCACAATTATATCAGCACACAGTACTGTTAACAACATGATACTATTACTACACGTCTATGTAGTCACCCTGTGCATCAGCAACATGTTAACCTGTACCTGCACTGATGTTACAGATTGCAGGAGGTGGCACAGTTTCATCATATGCACAGGGTGTGAACTTGGTATGCCTGAGTCTACCACCGATACCACCAATTGACATGTATGTGTGTTGGTGAGGGACAGCAGTACAAGGTGGGGCAATGTTGATGCAGTGTGTGCATGTATGCGGTAGCCCTAGGTGTTGTCAATTCACATGTGTGTATGGATGCACACAGTTCTGCCTCATGGCTGCCATATACTGGTGTTTGTGGACAGCCACAGACTGTACCTGCCATGTCATATAGATCAGTGTCTGTGGCCACGGACACGGTACCTGTGCCTTGCAGGGGTGCTACGGACCATATCCGGTACCAATCCAGACTGGGTACTGTCATCAGAAGCAGGTGTTCATTGACTGGACACAGATCCCTGTCGGGCCCGTCAAGAGCCACGTGCACGTGGTCTCCTGGGGCGGTCTGATGACAGCACAGACCCAGCATTGCTGGGGCTGCTGCTGGCACTAAGGGGGCAGTCGCGGCCCTGTTGTCATCAGCGACGACTGCCAGTTGCTGCTGTTGCTGGCATACGCCCACGTCGACGCCTCAACTGTCCACCATTGCCCTGGCTCATGGACATGTAGTTGTGGAAACAGGACATCGGTGAAATTACGGATGGCAGCCGCAATGTCACGCATACGGCTAGTCATGGCTGTGCGACATGCTGTCAGCTCCCTCAGACCCTGTCTGGTGTACCATTCCATATGTGACTGTGCCTGCATGACAGCCCGAAACATAGCTGAGGTTGTAAGACCTCTGTGGGCATGTCTGACAGGGGCAGTACGCCCACGGATGCTCCCATGAGAACCCCTGGACATCTGTCTGTGTGGTACCATCTCAGGGCCATGCCCATGGCTGCTGTGTGGGGAAGCATGTGCCACAGATACCACATTACGCTGGTCAATGCCCACTGTATCCTGTCCATCACCTAGGGACATTGGTGACAAAGGGTGTATTGGCAGGATAACTGTGCGCATTGATGGGGTTGACAGCTGTGTACTGTCAATTGGCTGACCAATGATGGACCCTGGCATACCTTCCTGTGCTATTACACAGATGTCATCATTATCAGTACCCATGGCACCTGATTCAGGTTCCCTGCTGCATGACACCAGAGCAGCACCAGAACCTGTGGGAGGGAAACAGGAAACACAGTTTACAATGTCTACACAATGTTACCAGTGATGCACACATGCACAGGTGCACACATGCACACATGCACCCATGCACACATGCACAGGTGCACACATGCACACATGCACCCTTGCCCACATGCACATGTGCACATGTGCACACATGCACACATGCACAGGTGCACACATGCACAGGTGCACACATGCACACACGCACAGGTGCACACATGCACACATGCACACATGCACAGGTGCACACATGCACACATGCACACATGCACAGGTGCACACATGCACACATGCACACAGTTGCACACAGTTGCACACAGTTGCACACTTGCACACTACTCAGTATGCGAGATATCAACACACAGACACAGACACACCTGCATGCATACACAGAGCACTACTCAGTGAGCCTAATATTACTATTACTATCAAGACTATTAAAGGTATTGTTAATACACACTCACCAGCATGGATAGGCTGCATTGCTGTTACACCGGAGGGACCTGCAGAAGTGAGGAAATTAATGTCAGTGGGCACAACTGTGCCATTGTTACTGAGTATGATACAGGTCAGTAGTACAACAGTCGCCTTTCACAGGTCAGCTGCTGATATTGAGAATATCACACTTGCACATTAAATACTATGATGACAGCTACAAACCAAGGACACACCTCACACATGCATTAACTACCAGTGTACAAAACAGTCAACTATACATATGGCATATTACCTGCACGCTCGTTGTCTTGCTGCTGCGTGGCTCCAGCCTCCATCATAATGCAGGTCTGCTGTTGTTGTTGTTGTTGGCGGGCTGGAGCCACAACACTTATGAGTAGTCCCTCCAGTCTGGTGAGTGGGGGATGTGTAGCCACCCCACCACCTGTGGCAACCTGTTGCCTGTGGATATCCGATGCACGCTGATGGACATTTCTGATTAAATCACTGCAGTGATGTCGTACCTGCTCATATGTCCTATTATGCGTGCCTATGTCATTTACCCGACGGACCAGGTCTTGCCACAGTGCAGCCCTTTCCTGCTGATTCTGGCTGGTGCGGGAAAAGAGTATTGCATAATCCCGCACCAGGCTCTGGTGTATCTCCTCATCCTCAGCTGCAGAGTATGCTGGATTGCGCTGGTGAGCCATGGTCCTGAAAAAGGAAATAACATGATATCAGCATAATATGTCAGCAGAATTTGGCACACATACTACACATGCTACTCGTCTGTTGTGATACAACATATCTCACATATATAGCATCTGTCTGTCTATTGGTGGATACACATATAAATGGCCAGGTATCAGTGCTCAGCCAACAACTGTGCAACAGTACCTGGCACACTCCATACGACATACTACCAAATCCCAGCAGTCAGAACACTGATTCAGGTCCAAAGCACCTCCTCACTCTGGGGGTTTGTATCGAGGTACTGTATCGGGTACATCATCAACTACTGTGAGCTGACCACAAACTAATTGCCCTGAATATACATATCCCACCTCCACCACCAGCACAAATGACTACAGTGAATAACATTTCAAATGCAAACTTTACACTTTGTAACACTGACATGGTATACTTTCAGCCCACTGGGCCAGTGGAAGACACAACCACAATGCTGACCCCTTCACAAATTATTTCTACGGACATCTCCGAGAATGCATGGATCATGCAATCCCATATAAGACCAAGACACTCTCCACAAAGGGACAGCATCCTGTCTTGTGGACCCCAGCCATAGACAGATTGTATAACAAAAGATGGAAGCTACTGCAAGACAGAGCATAATTCCATAAAGGGAAGGCATGTCTGATCAGCACTAGTAAGGAGCTATTTTCTCTCATACAAACATCCATGGGCAACTTTGAGAGGGATATCAACAGGGACACTACAGATAACCACAAGGCCTTCTTCAGTTATGTTAGCAACCTGGTCAGAAACCCTCCAATATGCTCATAGTTAGTACACAACAACAAATAATTCACTGAACCCACAGATATTGGCAACATTGTGGCAGGCAGGTTCAGTGCAGATTTCCCCCCTCCCTCTCCCCCAAAATAAGACATACTTATCCCAGCTGACTGTAACCTCCCTGTCATCACAGATGTCCAGGTGAGAGCCGCCTCAGAAAAGCAGAATACACAACATGAATGGGACCTGATGGTATCCCCGGTTGCATGCTACATGAACTCCAAGAGGAGCTAAACACACATATAGAAGTGCTATGTAACACTAGCCTGACTACAGGATATGTACCTGTACACTGGCGCACAGCAGCAGTGGTTCCACTCCACGAAGGAGGCACCTCTACATACCAATACAATACAACACAATACAATACATTACAATACAATACAATACAATATGCTATTGCCCCTGGGACTACAGCAGCATACTGTTCTGCTACCCTGACCATTGTGACACATGTGATGTGATGGTACCTGCTCCTGTCAAACAGTTACACATGGTGACTCATATGGCATATTACCTATCTGACTAACATTCAGCAGGGGTATGTGTGACATGTACTCATGGGGGGGGGTCTTGTTTCTTAACACTGTGTGGTTTATTGCAGGGTATGTCTTATCTGTGGGTAGGAACCCATACTTCCACCATGTGCTCTCTATTGCAGTGTCACGGACGACACACAGCAGTCATTTAGGTTGTGGATGGTGTGAGGTGTTACTATGGTTGTTGGACATCTGTCATGGGTGTGACTTAAGTATGTAAATCCAGGAGTGGTAACCTCTATGTGGGTAGTATGTGTGTACTCTGTGGTGTTGTCAGTTACTGTGCATTGGTAATGTGTTTGAGTGCATTGTCACAGTGTTGTACATGTCACTGTGTCCTTCTCCATATCTGTATCTGTCATGTGAGGTACATACCGTGGCAGCCATTGTGTGGTGTGGAGGGGTACACTGACCTACATGTCCATATCTGACACACCAGGTCTGCTGACACATACCATGTGCAGGTATTCCAGGAATAGTGTGCCACTGTGAATATCATTGGGGGGACTATTGTACACATTTATGACCCTGTTCACCCCTGACACATGCAGTGGTGGGCAGCCAATCACATATCTGGTGGTTACTGGTGTATGTGATTTGAAATGGGGTATGGTACTCCAGTTTTGACACTGGTGTTCACTCCATGCCTTTGTCACCAGGCACCTGTTGCTATACATCTGTACACATGTGCCTCACTCAGAATATATATACATCTCTCTCTCTGTATGTATATATATATATATATATATATATATATATATATATATATATATATATATCTATATGTATATATATATATCTATATGTATATATATATATATATATATATATATATATATATATATATATATATATATGTCTGTATACATATACACATATATATATTGATGTACATATATTGCTATAGATATAGAGGGGGGGTGTGACAGAGAGGGGGTGAGAGTGACAGAGGGGGTGGGACAGGGGGAGTGTGAGATCGTCATATACAATTATACCTGTAGATAGTCAGATCTGTCTGTCTATGTATATGTATCTACATATATCTATATCTGTATGTGTGTATTACATATATATGTTTGTACATATTCTATCTATCTACATCTGTCTATGTATTCCTACATCCCTCTCTATGTATGTATACATATATGCATATTTTATATATATATATATATATATATATATATATATATATATATATACATACATACATATATTGACATACATACGTATCCATATGATAGATAAGTATATCAATATGTTTGCTTACAAAACTGTATACACACACTAACATACTGCTAAACATACATAACTGTGAAACCTACTTTGTACATTGCACTACAACCTACATTCAACCTACATTGATATGTGCACATAGATGCCCTCACATACATATGTATGTACAGCCTTCACTGATAGTTGCTGTATGTCCCCTGCCCTTTGCACATCTTCATATACATATGGATACAGACCAATGACACATATGGAGGGTTCACAGTATGTAGACTTTTATAGTATTACTTTACATTACCTGTGTTTGTCACAGCTGCTTGTGTCGCCGTCTGGTTTCGTGTCCTGCTGCTCCACTTGCCAGTTGTCAGCTTTCAAGTGGTTGTTGCTGATCGGTTTTGTTTGTGTATGTTTATTTCTCTCTCTCTCTCTCTCTCTCTCTCTCTGTGTCTCTCCCTACCTCCACAAGGTGCAATGAAAGTATTGCATGTGTGGACTGGGAATACAGCATGCTTTTGTAGGTATCTGCATATGTCCATGTGATGGCCTCTGCACCAATTGTTAGCCAGCATTTGCTAATTGCATGTAGCCAGTTGTGTACAGATTGCAGTTCTCACTGTTATTTCAGGACAGTGCTATAAAAAGGTATGTGAGATAGGTGTAGCCCTTTCAGATTTTAAGGGCAGGGACCATGCTGGTATGCTGTGGACACTGTTCTGTGAGTGTAAAGGTTAGTATCTCTCTCATATTTCTGGCTGTGTTGTAGATTAACATTTCTCCATTCATTTCTCCAGTTTCCTGTACTAAGTGTGTATGTACACTGACACCTCAGACTACTACTACTGTTAATGTGGGTGTGTGTGCTTTCCTGTGGGACATGTGGTGTAACTGGTGTATAGCAGTGGCTCTTGCACTTTGTTGCTATGGCTTCAATATTTCCCCTTTACATTCACTACTTGTATGCCTGCTAGGTGTCTTGACTGTAGTGTCTTGCTGTGGCTTTCCTATTTTCCATGTACATTCACACCTTGGAATGCTTGCTATATCTGCTAGGGTGTTACTGCATGCAGTGTGGTCTGGCCATGGTGTGGGCCTTGACATCTATTAGGGTATTTGAGTATGCTGCTGAGCAGGCCCCAGAGACTCTCAGGTGCATCTTTTATGTGCCTCATGGAATGGTACATATCAGTGGGGTACACCCATTAAATTGTCTGGTATTCTGCAGTTGTTACTGTGGGATAGCATGAGCATATGCATTACTACACTATTTCTGCCATGCAAGTGGTGCATACTTTCAGTACTTCATAGTTACCATTGCATGTGTTGTAACACCTTTCTGCCTACTGTTTGTACATTTCACAGGGAGTCTGTGGGGCATCCCTGTAACTCAGTCACTGTTGCTATGTCTAGGCTCTTAACTATTCAAATATGGCAGTGTCAGACCTCTCACGTGTACAGATATTTGCAGGTTGTCCACATTTTTGCCTCATATTTTGGTCAATATCTCATGAACAGCTCTTTCTGGCAAATCACTCTGGGCTCAAGTCAGACTATAGTGACAAACATTTGTTTCAGACTTCATACACTTCCAAACATCCAACAAAATGCAGAACCTGTTACTCTCTGAACTGTCTAAGTTTGTTGTAGCATTATTTGGAATGTGTCCCTGTTTTTGGCCCTTTGCTCCACATTTTTTATTACTTGGTCTGGATGTGTTCCTGTATGAGGTTGTGGGGTATGGGCAGTGATTATCCTGCTGTGAGTATGTGTGTGGCTTGCAAGGTGCTACAGTGACATTATTACCTACTAGCTACCAACTAGCATGGCTGTTTCTGTTCACACACTACTATTCTAGAAATCCACTAGATTTGACAGTAAATATACATGACATGCTTTGTGTACTACACATCCTATATTCCCTTTACATTCATTCCTACTATTGCATGATATATTTATTGTAGCACAATGTTCTTATATAACTGTCATGGCTTAGCGGTAAGTCATGCAGACTACTGTTTCCAAAGTCTTGGGTTCGGGACTGACAGTGGGATTTGATTTTGCTTTTGAGCAGACTACAGGACTTGTCATTCAGAGTGACTAAGGCACTTTTAAGCAGTTGTAACCGGGTTAGCGCTGGTTTACGCGGAGCTCACGCATGCGCACTGGCGTTCAGCTCCGCACACACCCGCTTACAACCACTTAAAAGTGCTTACTCTTGCGCACACCCGCGCTATTTTCTTTGAAAGAAATGAAAATGGGGAGACAGGAAAGTGGTGAAAAAGGGGTCACAAAGAGGGTAAGACAGTAGGGAAACAAGCTCAGGTTTTGCAGGAGGGATGTAGGTAAGGCCCATAGCTGCCCATTTCTTCATCAGCAATAGCTGTGCATATGTTTGTAATTTGGTGTGACATTTGAAACCTTCCACCCCTGAGAGAGGTGTGAGGACAACAATAATACTTGTTGTACAGCCAATTGTAATTGACAGTTTCCATGTCCAGCAGACATGTGTGCGAAATAGGCAGCTATGTATGGGGCGTAATTTTTTTGTGGGTACAGAGTGCCCTTTTTTTTTTTTTTCAGGTGAGAGTGGTATGTCAGGTAAGGGAAGTCGGTATAGCTGGGAGGTAGGTTGGGTAGGTCAACAGACAAGACAAACAAGACACATACAGGGGCGGTGTATGACACATGTGGGGGGGTTACACAATTGACGGGGACAGATGTTTGGATATCTAGAGCCCATGAGCCCACAGATGGCAACAGTGGAACTGATATCCCCACCCATGGGCAGTTGCCACTGTGCCTTCACTGCCCAGGACGGGGCTGTGCTGGGGGTTGTGTAGGCCGGGCAGCAGGCACGCCCGTTAGTTGTGCCACCTGTGCCTCAAGCTGGCGTAGGGGCCCAAGAACAGCTTCCCGGATCTCCCTACGCACCACAGTCCAGACGCTACGGAGGGTGAGTGGTTGTTCTCCTCTGGCCACACTTGCAGAGGGGGGACGAGCCCCATCCCCTGCAGTGCTTCCACCCGTAGGTGGCACAGGGCCACCGGAGGAGGGTCCTGACTGGGCACTACTGCCAGGTGCACTCGCCAGCTGAGGTGGGAGAGGTGGGTCCACTGGAACCCGCCTTCCCTGTTGTCCTATGTTTTGCATTATGTCATGACAGTTTGGGTTAGTAACATACAATACCATTCACAATTAGTTGTAACAGCATGCATTAGTATTCCCATTAACCAAACACCCAGATATTCAAACCATTGAACAGCAAGCATAACACATGCATAATTTGAACAGCAATACACAGTCCAACAACATGCAGGGTTGATTGATGGCAACAGGCCATCAGGTTTGGATGTATGAACAGGGCAGATGCATCAACATACATGCAAATATGTATGACCCAACAGGACAAATGTCCAGGGGTGTTAATTGTGATTGCACATACCAATTTCACGTGGAATGGATTATATGTGGTTATAGGGTAGGGTGAAGAAAATTTAATTAACACCTTCAAATACCAATACATATGCAGTACATTTCTAATAGCTGCAGATATATACACACTACAGTTCTACCTACAGTTTCCTATATGATAACTACTTCAAGTTGGTGATAGGAATGTTACTGCTACATCAATATACATTTTCATTTTTATTCATACACATTCATATCTGGCTCTGTTCGGCTACATCATCCTGCTACATTTGCTTTATATGGCTATAGACAACTGTGGATGTTTGGTATTTCAGACAACCATACTATCTGCATATTGCAGACTGAGAGCAACATATCCAGATTTTGGGATACACATTCCAGCTGCAGGAACATTTTCTACACATTTCGCAGTTTGGTTCTGCTTGTCACATTCATTTCATTCTGTACTGACTGCAGTATACTTTATTCAGGAGTTATTACTACTTTATTGGTGGATTCATAACTCTTTCTCACACTCTCTCACTTGTTTTATTTTTACAATTCAGGATGGTACTTAATTCTAGGCTTTATTGACATGTTTTACCTGTAGTTATTACAATCTTTCCAACAGTCTCACTTCTGTCATATTTCTGTATTTCAACAGGTACTGGAGAAGCAAAAAACAAACCAAAATGAAAACAAAAATGCAGAAAGGTAGCAGTTTGGCGATACAAATCCACAAAATGTGAAGAGGTTTGAACGCAAAATTAGTTTAATAAAGCAGCGTTTTCGCTGCTTGAAAAATCCGCAGCTTCTTCAGAAAAACTTAAAAACAAGCAGTGAAACTTTTTTTAAAAAGGTTTAGAGGAAGTGTTAAAATTACATCACTTCCTGTTGAGAACCTCATGACAACACGCTCATGCTAAAAAGTTACTAAAAGCGCTCCAAAACATTAAACAGGTGCAAAGTTAGTTTAATAAAATACCATTTTCGCTGCTTAGAAAAATCTGCAGCTTCTTCACAAAAAACTCCGTTAAAACAAAAAAACAAAACTTTTTTTAAAAGTTTAGAGGAAGTGTGGGAAGTACATCACTTCCTGTTGAAATCCTAATGGCAACATGCTCATACAAAAACATTGCTAGATGAGCTCCAAGGATTAAAATGTGTAAGAAATGGCTAAATATTATAAAACATGAACCAATACTAAATAAAATGACAAGTTTTAAGCAAAAGGTAAAAAAAGAGATAAAAAGTGAAAAAGATGTAAAAGGATGTAACTGCTACCTTTCTGAATTTTTGTATTTCAACAGGGATATATTTCACACGTGTTTTACTCAGCTTCTGCAGCTGTACTTTTCAGCCTGCTGCAGGTTTTGTACTATTATATTACAGGTGGGACATCTTTATTTCAGACTTTATTTCAGACTTTTTCATTTCTCTGTTTGGATTACAGACTGCATCACACTTTTGTAATCAAGCAATACTTGCAAACCCTCTTACACTGTTACTTGCACATTTTATTACTTAGTGACTACACTGCACTCTTTTGCTAACTGTCATACTTTTACATTTATTTACAGTTACAGGGAGAGGATTACTGACCTGCCTGGTGGTGCAACCGCACCAGCCTATCGCCATAGGCTCTACGGTTCGCAGAACGGACACCTGCAGCTGTAATATAAATAAAGTACTATTGGAATACACATCTCCATAATATCAGCTAGGTTAATTTCTTACATAAATAATTAGATGTAACTTACTCAGTAGTGGGGCATTGGGCATTTGCCGGACCTCCTGGATCCAACGGTTCAGTTTGTCCTGCTTCCGTCTCTTCAGGTCCGCATGGTGGTGATGGACCTGCTCACCAGTCCTTGGTATCCCTGTGGCACTGGTAAGATCATGAGCCAACCGGTCCCATGCCTCAGCCCTATATGCTCCCCACAGTACCTGGCCCTGCATGAGTTAGGCCTCATGATTGTGGACAAGGAGCCAAACCACATATTTGGACTCCTCAACGCCCCACCTCTGTGCTCAAAAGCAACTACCCTCACCTACACCTGACATTCTGGCTGCAAGTTGGTTCTACAATCGGTTATGCTGTGTATTCCCGCCTATGGGGCTTATATATGCCGTTTTTCCCGCACTTATCTGTGATTGGCCATTTTGGAATTGTATCAGCTTCACAAAACCTGTTTTGTCATGCTCCTCTTTCTATTCATTCCTATATATTTGCTATTACTGCATTTCTAAGTACAGCTGTCATGGCTTAGTGGTTCAGTACTTTCACTATGGTGCATGGTATCCTGGGTTCGAACCTGGCCACTGCTTTTTATATTTTATGACTGTCTACACAGGCTAGGAGGTGTGTCTGTGTAAAGGCAGTTTTGTTACAGCTTGCTCACCGTTGCCCGTCGGTTAGCTTGTTGGCGCGGTGCGCAGCTCCGCGCAAACAGGTTACGCTGGTTTACGCTTCATTTGGCTGTCAGCACGCATATTACGCTCAGCTCAGCTAGGGGCACACAGTTTCAGTGTGTTAAACCACTGCTCACCTACGGGCACTCATTTTGCACCTGTTAAACCACTGCTCACCTTCGGGCACTCATTTTACACCTGTTAAACCACTGCTCACCTACGGGCAGATGCACTCAACTTGTTAAACTGTAGCTCAGCTATAGGCACATCTGGCATTTTTTATTATTTTGTTATCTCACATTTCTTCAAAATAAATGGCCCATTTCATTACATTTTACATAAAATATAATTTTATATGTGTACATACATGTCAGGGACTTGTTTTGTGCTTATTTCACTAAAAATTTAAATTGATGTTGGGGGGGCTCGAACCATGACTGCCTGCTCTTCAGCCGATGTCTCTACCGCTACGCTATTGCTTCTTGGCTTACTTTGCATATGTAGTTCTTATATGCTTTTCCACTGACTGCTAACTGTGGCTAAGCTACGGGCACGCCCGCGCAAACGAGTGCACTCACGAGCAAACATCTTTACAATTTAAAAAAATATATAACATGTTCATTTATATAATTTTATGTTCATAGTCTGTGGTGGCATGTTTTGTGTTGTGTGTTTATTCACATTTCCATGGACTCTGTCATGGGGGTTTACTTTCGGGACTTTTACTCTTCTGGGGGCGTGTCCGTTTGCAGGGCTCGGCCTACGGACACGCCCCCTACTGTCTTCCACGGTCCGTGTAAGCCTTAGGTGTGATTCAGCATGCCCTCATGCATATGCATGACATGCTGACATCACACCGTTTAACTGCAGCCTCTGTGTAAGCCTTGTAACTCTTACACGGAGGCTTCGTGAATCCTGCCCATTGTCTTTTAAAACAGATATATGTGTGTTTTATCAGCAATATGTGCATATTATAAAATGTAAATTTACAGTTACTATTATACAGTAGTATCAATTCTTCTCAACTCTAATATAAAGATCATTGAAAAGCAAACTATTCAATACCCAGTTTCTCTTGTTCTGAGGCATGAATCAGTACATCCATTCAACCATTTCAATCCCTATGTTACTCTGTTCAGAGCTGCTATTACCAAGCCTAAACCAGTAAGGAATAGGCATAAGGTAGGAGCCAGTCTTGGATGGGGTTCTGTTGTTGCAAATCATCCGCATTCTGTTCTTTTTTAAAATGGGCTACACCAGATAGGCTGTTAAGCACAGAATCAAAAAGATTCTAGGGGGAAAATGTTATATAATACAATTTTCATGCCAAGAGCCCAGAAAAAAAGACAGTGCAGTGTTAATGAAGAAAGGATTAATCCAAATGGCATTGGCCAAACAGGTAAATTCGAAAGAACAGCATTACTGCACTTAACCCCTATGAGTCAGATTGCATTATTGAAAGACAAATTGCACAATACCAAACAATCCTCAATGCAATGTGCAAGGGTCAAGACATCAGGCACACACACACACACACACACACACACACACACACACACACACACACACACACACACACGCGCACACACACACACACACACACACACACACACACACACACACACACACATATATATATATATATATATATATATATATATGTATGTGTATATGGATCACCTTCAGATGCCCGAAACGCCAAACCGCCGACATACAAATCACCGACACCAAAAGACCGACAACAAAAAATACCGACAACGCAAAACACCGAATACCATTACACCAACACACTACACGTAAACAACACAGTACACTACATAACATATCCACTATCCCTAACCCAAACCCTAACCCTAAGGTCCGACACTATCGCACTTACCCTACCTGCACCCTAACCCTAACTCACTTACCCACCCCTAACCCCAAGATCAGACACTACCGCACACTCACCCTACCTGCACCCTAACCCTAACTCACTTAACCCACCCCTAAACCCACAGTCCCTCACTATCGCACACACCCTACCTGCACCCTAACCCTAACTCACTTAACCCACCCCTAAACCCACAGTCCCTCACTATCGCACACTTACCTAACACTAAATCCCTCACTCTATCGCACACTTACCGAGTCCGTCGGGTTCTCACCTTGTCGGTCATCTGCGTTGTCGGTGTTTTCACCCATCGGATTCCGTGTCGGTGAAATGCATTTCGGGCATCTGAAGGTGACCGTATATATATATATATGTGTGTATATATATATATATATATATATATATATGTGTGTATATATATATATATATATATATATATATATATATATATATATATATATATATGTATGTATATATATATATATATATATATATATATATATATATATATATATATATATAAATATATATATATGTATGTAGTCTTTAGGGTTGGATCTTGACTCAGTAAAGAATAAATATAAGCTATAACTCAAGTAACATTTGATACACTCAATAGGAAGATCATTATCATCAACACCTTTTTTCACATTTTCTAAGTGGGGTTGGGGTGTCGTGTTAACTCTCACCAGCTCTCTTGATTCAATGCCAAACTCCTGCCTTCTTCAATACTCATGCCTGACTGTCACAGATCTTCTCTCATACAATCCATCCACCTCTTTGCTGGCCATCTTTGTTTCCCTCTCAGCTTCTTCCTTTCTGTCCCAAATCTTCTTCACCAGATTGTCTTCTGCTTTCTGTACATATGCCTGAACCATCACAATCTGTTCTTTCTTACTTTTTCTGCAATTGGAGCTACTTTTGATTCTGCTCGTATGCCCTTATTTCTTCATCTGTCCCACAGTGTGCTTCCTAACACCCTTCTCAGGCACTTCATTTCCATCACCTCTAGCTTCCTCATCTGCTCTGCCTCTACTGCCCAGGTAAATAAGGAAGATATTAGCAGTACATGTCAAATAAAACAAGAGAGAACAAGTGCTGAAGACTTGAATGGATTTGGTCTAGGCCCTGACTTTTCTGTCTTATTTATAAGAGAGCATGGAATATATATATATATATATATATAAACTTTTATGTCATCGCCCAAAACAAAAGAGAATCAAATACCAATTGTTATACTGCAACAATGAAATCTATGTTCTTTCTGGGTTCACACTAAACTATCTGCTGAACACGCTGAAGCTTTCCTCGAATCTCATAGCTCTGTGATGGACAACCTCTTCATGGACTGGTGAGCTATCAGAATAATAAATGGTTGTAGTAATGAGATGTGCAGCCCTTCTCCTACACACAAATGCCTACACACCTTGTGCAATACTAGAAAGTTAAACAGACTCTTCAATCACCTCCAGAAGCAGCACAAATGCTGTGCAATTGGGCAGGTTTTCTTTCTTTCAGTTAAGTGAACTTCAGTTGTCTTATTTCAGTTTTTCATAATGTAATATGAGTTTCTGAATTTATCCTATTAATATGCTCTCATTATTACACCATGGATTTATCGAGTCTTTAACATTTGTAGCTACTGCAAAACTATGTTTAATGGAGTCGGTTACATCCACATTTAATAACACCTCTGGTGTGATGCATACTACAGCCTTTTAGCCTGTGAGCCCTTGCCTCAAAATATGGCGTATCTGGTGTTGTCTCCTAACCCTTTGGAACAGAGACATTTATAAAGTACAATATACCTTTCAGTGTTTATCTTTTTCTGACACAAGGATGACAGGTAAAGGGGTTTTGGTATATGCTATGCCATCTACATGGTAACCTGATAATAAACAAGACTGTTAACATTTTTATTGAGAACTTTTTTACTAATCTGAAGAAAATTAATTATTGAGGACTTGTTTACTAATCTGAAGAAAATTAATATTTTTTTGAGTTCTGGTCTCCTTTAAGCATTGAGATTCCCACCTGTCCAATCTACTGACCCATTTGTTTCTCCCTAAAGACAGAGCTAAATCAGGGGTGAGACAAGAGTGGCAGCTGCCATGTGTACGCACAGTGAGGGACTGTGATTGGCATTTTATTGTAAGTGGCAATCCACACCTGATCTACCCCTCTAGCACTGCTACCTGTATACATAAATGCATTTCAGCATTGAAATTGCCAGTAAATGTATGATGGCTTAAATGATAATGACATTCAAAAGTGTTTCAGGAACTGTAGTAAGGAATGCCTTGCTACAGTTTAGTACAGTTTTGTACCTACTGCAAGGGGCTTTCCTTAACTGTAGAAAGAGGTGCATTTCAACAGGAAGTCTGGGAGCTTTTAATTTACTTGCTTGTTTGTCTATTTATTTTTGCCCTCAGCTAGATATGACAACATTTTCAGTTCTTATCTCTAACCTGTGGGGGAGTACCAGATAGGGAATTGCATCAGGTACCTGACAGCCTAGCTTCAGGCCTTCCTCAGGATAAACTCCAGAACCCATTCATTCTACTAAGAATGAGGGTTAAGTGTGCTGAAAGTGATGTTGTCATTCATGTGGGAGATTGAGGATTGTAATTTTTGCCTTAACAAGTCTCTATGCATGTAAAATGACATGTCTGAGGTTTAGCATAAAATGGGTATTTGATGGGACTCGTATTTGGGTCTCGGAATAATGTCAACCTACAGATGCCCCATTCTACCTGAGACTAATGTTTTCTTTAGCAGCTCTGCAGTCTCTGCCAATGAGCTTGCAGTAAGCCCATGTCCCTGCACATATGCCTTTCCCCTCTCACCCGAAGAGATGCAAGTGTACTCAGCTGTTTCATATTTCTCCTGCCCTCAGATGGTTCCTATACCACAAGGACTGCTAATCAATCTTGTATTTCCTAAGATGGAGTCAGGACTCAGTCCTTTTATGCAGTGAGAAGATATGGTCAACAGATCATGCGGCTTTACCAGGGATAGTCTATACCTGTCTGCTCTGGGATTTTGAATATTGGCTAAAACCTTTTCCATCTCCATGCTGCCCTTTTTTAGGCATTGCAAATCTGATAAACCTACTGACATAGCTAAGCCATAGCTAAGCCAGCCCAGGTAAAAATTTAAAGGTGATATACTCAATGCCAAGAGTCTAAACAAGAAACTTCACTCCTTGCAAGATCTCCTTACCCTGGAGAATGTAGATGTCGGTACAGTTACTGAGACATAGTTGAAAGTCATGGAGATCATCCCAGCAGTGCGGGGCTATAATGCCTTCTACACATTTAGACCAACTACTGCACAAGAAGGGACAAAGGTTGGAGGTGTCTCTATTTACATTAAAAACAAACACACTTCACAGCTGGTCCATCAGTATGATGTGCTTGAGTTTCTCCACATCACACTTACCTTAGATAATGTCACATGCCATGGCTTTGCAAACTATAAGTTCCCCTCTATGACACAGGAAAACCATAATACATATTTAAATGTATTTCAGATGCTACCATTTCAACCTAACAATACTCATGGGTGACTTAAACGGCATCCAGTATAAACTGGGAATCAATGCACGACCCCTAACATGCAGGCCAAAAGATTCCTGGACTTAGTAAATGCAAACACCTTGAATCAGTTAGCCTGTACACCCACTAGGGGCACACATATTCATGACCTGGTCTTCACAAATATAGTGAAACATTGCACCCTCCCTAGTATAATGTTCTTGTTCATCAGGTGAGATCATAAATTTGTCTCCTTTTAAGTAAGGGTAAATCCAGGGACACCCAGCTAACCCTGGAACTTTTAGGAATTATTTTAGGGCAAACCTCCTACTATTAAATGACACCCTGGCAGAATTTCAAGTTCCCCCAAGCCCTGAGAAGACAGCCATGCATGCATAATTTTTCAGAGAAACCCTGTATAATCATATTAACAGCTGCAAAGAGAAAGCTGTACCTACCAGGATTAAGCACAGGCTCAGCTAAAAAAACAAGCCTCCCCGGTGGAATCCCAGTGTATATGTTATACAACAAAAGGAAGAAATTCATGGGAAAAATTAGAATGTCTAATGCACACCAAGGTAAAAAATATCCCTCACCAACCTAAACAAGCAACTCAGAGGGCTATTAAAGTCCACCAAAGCCAAATCTGAGATAAAATTACCCTGGACCACTAGAAAGACTATTTAATCATAGCCTCCTAACAAGCTTCATGCAAATGAATAGAGGACTGCAATGGTTATCCTACTGCACAAGGGTGGGCCGTCCATGGATCCATCAAATTAACAACCCATAAGCCTGACTAGCCTGATGTGCAAAGCCATGGAGAGAATAATCATGGCTATCCTAAATATCGGCATAGATAACCTACAAAATATTGGACCCAACTCAATTCAAGTTTTTCAAGGGCAGGTCTTGCCTACTCAACCTAGTAGACTTCTTTGAGAAGGTCACCAAAGCAATGGACAATGGCAAAATGCTACATACGGTCTACCTCAACCTGGCCAAGGTATTTGACACAATACCCCCACTCATGTGTTATAGAAAATCTTACTAAATCCCCTACATCATGCACTGGAGAGCCATCTGGCTTACAGATAAGACTCAAGAAGTTAGACTAGGTTAGTCTTCTTCCACAAAGAGGCCATTTAATAATGAAGTGCTTTAGAGCACAGTGCAGCGTCAATCCTGGTTGGCATATACTTCTCTGACTTCAAGGCTAATGTCAAAGCCCCCTGGCTGCCAGGATTGCAAATGATTGCAAATTGCAAATTCAATGCAGTCATTGAATCCCCCCAGGACAAAAACATCCTTCAATAAGGCATAGTACAGACTAACGTAATAATAGTCTAAAACTCAGTGCCAGAAAGGGCAGTATAGCATCTTTTGGGAAGACAGCGATCCTAGCAGACTACTACATTGATAATACACCCCTTAGCATAGACTCTGTACTCATGGATTTAGAAAAGCAAGTAGACATTGATTTTACATTTGACAATCATATATCTCCTGTATTGAGGAAATCATTCTATGTTTCACACTTTATACATAGGAGTACGTTATCTAGATCCAAACATGTTATTATTTCATTGTCCTCTGCTCTCATAAGACCACTCATTGAGTACAATGTCCCCTTCAGTATTTACCTTGCCAGGCATATGCAACAACTGGTGTGTTCTTAGAGATTCCGCACAAAAATAATATATAGTGTGGAATACAAGTCCTATATGGACAGCCTCAAAGCCTTGTCCTACAGGATGAGGAGAGACAACCTATGCCTGTCCTACAAGGTATCCTCCAATCCAGCCCTAATGAATCTTGCACATCCATAAAACAAATAGCATCAGGAACGCCTGATTCAGGGACCTAAAGATTGCCTGCAACATAAATAAGACATGGTGGGAGGATTATGTGTCTCAGAAATTCCCCCTTATCTTATTCAAGCAAAATTGTATCAGTGGATATGGAACCAGAAATATATCCTTGGTCTGGCACATATATCTGTATTAAAGAGAGGACTCTTGTTAATACTCAGCCATCCATACCCAAGTATATATATATATATATATATATATATATATATATATATATATATATATATATATATATATATATATATATATATATATATATATATATATATATATATATATATATATATATATATATATATATATATATATATATATATACATATATATATATATATATATATATAAGTGTGTGTGTGTGTGTGTGTGTGTGTGTGTGTGTGTGTGTGTGTGTACATATATATATATATATATATATATATATATATATATATATATATATATATATATATAGATATGTGTGTGTGTGTATATATATAGATATATATATATATATATATATATATATAAGAATGGTTTGGCTTAAAAAGCCCCATGGGTTGATAGCCTAGTATTCTACCATGATACTATGATAATGGCATTGAAAAAGCATATTAATAGATAGTTCAACTTCCTTTACCTCGCCCTAGATTAAACATGTGTTCATGCTGTAGCTTCACTTCAAATCTGGTGCATAAATATCAGCAGTTAATTGCCTTGGTATCTTGGTTTCTTGGTACCTCTTATCCTTTGCCAGTTATAGAGATTCAGGTGCGTACCCCATGCCTAGAACAGATAAGCTTTAGAACAGCTAGGTGGGGCAAAGTACCTGACCACTATTGATCTGACCAAGGAATACTGGCAGATGCTCTTGACTCCCATTGCTAGAGAGAGGTCAGCTTTTGTAACACCTTTTGGATTATATGAGTTTACAAGGATGCCCTTTGGGATGAAGAATGCCCCAGCAACCTTCCAGAGTTTAGTAGAACATATCTTAGCAGGGGAAGGAGATATTGCCATTTACAGTCATTCCTGGCAAAAGCACCTTTAACATGTCGGGGAGGCTTTACATAGATTAAAAATGGCAGGGTGGGTATGGCAGAGGTCTCCTACCTAGAACATAGAGTAGGGAGTGGTAAGATTAGGCCAGAACCTGCCAAAGTGGAAGCTATTCAGGCATGGCCTGCCCCGGTTATCAAAAAGCAGATGAGAGCTTTCCTAGGGACAGTGGGTTACTATAGGAAATTTGTGCCCAACTATAGTACAATAGTTGTAACCCTTACTGACCTAACAAGGAAAAACAAGTCAGATAATGTAGTGTGGATTGCATATTGTGAACAAGCATTCCAGAAGCTTAAAGAGGCTTTGGGAGGACCCCCTGTGTTAGCCCGTCCACATTACAGCAAGGAATCTGTTGTACAGGTGGATGCTTCAAATTATGGGGTGGGGCTGTACTCAGCCAAGTTTCTTCAGAGAGAGAAGAGCATCCCATTGTATACCTTAACCACAGGCTGCAACCCAGGGAGGAATGCTATGCAGCTGTGGAGAAAGAATGCCTAGCCATAGTATGGGCATTTCAAAAGCTTCAGCCTTACCTTTATGGAGCAAAATTCACTGTGGATACAGACCATAACCCTTTAACATGTCTAAACAGAGTCAGTAAGCAAAATGATAAGTTACTGAGGTGGAGCATAGAGCTACAGGCATATGACATGACGGTGCAACACTTTTTTAATTTCTCCAAGACTTTTGGGTTTCTTAATACCATGACGGGAATGGACCCCATTCCTAAGTCAAAGTATGATTAAAGTTCATGAAATTAGTATTGTTTCAATCTTTGATGTCAGCCAGTAGTGCTCTTTGCAGCACCCACAATGTGCCCAGTAATGACTCCTTCTGCAGTTCGTATTGAGTTACATGTATTGGTAACATATCTAAATACGATTGTAAATTCTTTTTTATAAGACCCGTTGCTCCTACTACTATTGGAGCCGTCTGGGTATCTTTCCTCCACATTGCACTCATTTTGCCTGCAGATCCTGATATTTTATGACTTTGTGTCTCTCTCTGTATGCAAGACACTGTAGTCACTGGGTGTGGAAATTTCAATAATCAATGCTACTCTTGTCTTCTTTTCTTGGACCACTATATCCGGTTTTCCAGTGTCTATCTTTTGAACTGTTGGTAATGGATGATCCCATGTGATGTAGACTTCTTCATTTTCTATAATGCTTTGTGCCTCATGTTTCCAGTGTTTTTCGGCCACTTCAGTACCATAATGTTTGCACAATCCCTAGTGCAACAGTCTCACCACATTATTATGCCTTTCAGTATACAATCCTTCTGCCATTAGTATGTCCCAATCATCAACGAGGTGTGCAACTGTTTCCAATTTGGTTTTACAAAACCTATATTTATCTGTTTCTCCCACATGTTCAATGGACTTTATAAACCGATGTGTACGCAGCCCACTATCTCCAGCCGCCAATATTAACCTTTCGTCTCTTGGTTTGAACTCGCCTCTCCTTAGCCATTCCTGTGTTCATTCCTGATCAACATGAGATTATTCCAGACGTTTTCTATACTTGCAACTATATTTATGCTTTTGCCACATTTCTTGCCTTCTCATCTGATCCTTCACCTTATATTCTTTCTTTTGTTTTTGGCCCATTCAGTTGCTGCCTGATTTTTATCTACTTCTGGTTTGATTTGCATTCCTGCTTGATGCCAATAAGCTTCTGCTAGATTAAGCAGATAAGTCATCTTAGATTTATTCTCCTCATGTTTCAAACCTTTCTCTATGTTTGGGTCTTGTGAGGTCAGCAGATATGTGTGGAGTCCCACTATTGCAGGTCTATACATATAATCAATTTCAAGGAGGCCCAGCCCTCCTTCGGAACACAGAATATATAATATTGGTATGCACTGAGTTTTATAAATCATTTGGTAAGCATGAAGCATCCTTCTTGTTTTCCTATCTAATCTATCCAACACATTTTGGGGCCAGTCAATCACTCTAAAACTGTAAGTTAGGACAGGAAGACTAAATTAGTTTATAGCTTGGATTTTGTTCCTAGATGTCAGTGCTGCTTTCAGGATTAATTTAAGTTTTATGAAGTATTCCTTACTAAGTTTTATTCACAGTTATTCATGTTTTATTGTTGATTCCTCATCAGTTCCCAAATATTTATATACTCTTTCTTGCTCAAGTTCTTTTATATCACATTCTTGTCCCAGACTGATGTTTTCCTGGCATTGCAGTTTTCCTGCTTTAAAGGTTGCTTTTGCAATTTTATCAAGACCAAATGGCATTCTTAAATCATCTGAAAAAGTTTTGACAACTTGTAGTTGTGCTTTCAGTTCCTCATCTGATGAGCTATACAGTTTTAAATCATCAACAAAGAGAAAGTGAAAAGTCTTTACATGTTGTTTTCTAGGAGCCAGATTATAGCCATGGCCTAAGCTGTTGAGTTAACAGCTTAATGGATTAAGGGCAACGTGGAATAGCAACGGTGGCAAAGAGTCACCCTGGAATATTCCCCTTTGAATTTTTTATCCCTGGGATAACAATTTGTCCTTTATCATGGCTTAATTGCAAAGTGGTCTGCTGCTGTTTCATGCTCACTGTAATGTAATCGATCAGTGTAGGGTGTATCATACATTTTTAAGCACTCTTTTATCCACGAATGAGGGATACTACCAAATGCTTTTTTATAGTCGATCCATGCCATACTTAGATTCTTCCCCTTTTTACAGTTCTCCACTATAACTTTATTTAACAACAAACAATCCTTTGTTCCATATGACTTTCTTTTATTGCTCTTTTGTTCTACTGCCATAATTGAGTTTTCTTCTAAATGACTGTAAACTCTGTCGGCATCAATTCCTGTGTATAGTTTATAAGTCATCGGAAGACAAGTTATTGGTCTATAATTTTTAGGGTAGCTTGTAGGTTCAGTCTTAAGTAGGAGCATTGTTTTTCTTGTTGTTAGCCAGGTTGGTGTCTGTTCTGGGTGTGCATATAAATAGCTCTTACTCATGGCTAAATCTTCGTGCAAAGATGTTAATACTTTTAACCAGAAGTTAGATACTGTATCTGGGCCTGGGGTTTTCCAGTTAGAGGCTTTTTTTAACTTTGTTTCAATCCCTCTAGCTGCTACTTCATCCCATTTCATATTCTGTACCTTTAAACTTCTTATTCTTTCTTTTACTTCTTCTATTCATTTAGCATCTTTGTTATGTTCCACACGATCTTCATAGATATTTCTCTAAAATGTATTTACTTCTTTTTTTGGTGGTCTTTCAATTGCTTTTACCTTATTTCCCAGTTCTCTATAAAACCTTCTTGGGTCCTCAATAAATTGCTTATTTTGCACTTTTCCTTTGTATTTATCTTCATATCTTCTAAGTTTTCCCCCCTGCGCTGAGATTTTTAGTTTATTCGTGATAGTGAATGACAGATCCTGATCTGTTTTAATACTGCACACCGCTTTTATCGCATCTATTTTTCTTAGTATTTTTGTTGATCTAGTCCTTCTTCTATAGCCTTCTAACAGTGACACTTCTTGTCTTAATTGCTTTGTAATTTTCTCTATTTGATATTTCCATGATGGTATTCAATTTCTCCCCTTCCTTTCCCTCACTACCCTGTGTTCTTGTGGTAGAACTTTATGAGTTATTAATTTAACTGAACAGTAATATATCCTGATTACTGTTGTTATATCGCATGGATCTCTATGAACAGTCCGAATTACTGTGGTCATTTATTTTAGCAGACTTCTGACTTTTTGGGTTTTTATTAACCTTCTGCAGTCTATTTCTTTCATTGATCTTGATATATCTGTCCATGTTTATTAAATTAAGCAATTCTTCTCTTAGCTCATTTTCTTCCAAACAGAGGGCACATCCCTTGTTTTCCAGTTCCTGTGGGCATTCTATAGTAAGTTCTATAGCATATTCCTGTGACACAGTCTCAGCAATTTCATCCTGTGCCATCCGTTGCTCTATCATATGGGAGCTCACTGGCCTATCACTCCTCAACATTGACTGCATCACAGTTTGCAGTTCCTTCCATTGCTGTCTAGCTTCAAGTGAACATTTATACTGGTTTCCTGTGGAAGGCTCCAAATTATCTTCATATAGCACCTGACCAATTGCTTCCTGTTCAACTGGTTTTCCCCTTAATCTGGGTATCCATTACTCTATCCTGTTGTGGTGCTTTCTGAATTAGATTTTCTACACTAAATCCTTCACTTTGCAGTTACTCCATAACCTCAGTTTCTATTTATTTAACTTCTCCATCATTAATCTCCTATTCTACTTTTCCTCTTTGTCTTCTTATTTTTGTATTGTAAAGTTTTCCATGTCTGGATTCCTTTGTCTGTATTTCTCTTCAAATATCTTTGGTGCTGTTCTTTTTGTATTGGTTAGTTTTGCTTTCTCCTTTGCATAAATATTATGCCATATTAAATCTCTTTTTCTTTCTCATGTCCATATTTCTTCTTCAGATGTTTCCTGATCTTCCTGTTTCTCCCTGCTTTGGGGCCTCACTCCATCCTGCTGTGATATAATCTGTGTTAGACCTTCTACATCAAATCCTTCTCTTCGCAGGCACTTCACAACTTCTATCTTTTTTTAACTTCTGCTTTACTGATCTTCTTTTATACGTTCCATCTTTGTGATATTATTTTTTTAATGTGAAATGTTCCATATCCAGATGCCTTTGCCTATATTTCTCTTCAAATATCTTTGGGTCTGCCTTCTTTACATTGATTAATTTGGCTTTCTCCTTTGCATAAATATTGCATGATTTCAAATCTCTCTTTCTTTCCCATGTCCATATTTCTTTTCTATACTTTTCAAATATCTCTTGGTTTTGTTGTTTAAATTTTCGCACTTCCTCAGATGCTTCTTCTTCCAAGCAGATCAAGATTTTGTGATCTATATACTGTTTCTCACAAATCTGTTGTATTGGTTGGCATAATGGTTAATGTGTTTATCTTACAGGCATGAGGTGCAGGGTTTGATTGTCACAGGGGGTGATTGCCTAAGCTTTAAATGGCCTGTGAGGGCAATTAGCCCAGTACTAAGCTAAAAAATCTTCATTTGAAGCTTCTGATAGTTTTTCTTCTGGAAGTATTTTTCTTTCTTCTAATTTCTCTCTTAATCATTTTGTGTCTGGAAATTCTGGGCTTTTTCATAATAGTAACAATACATAATTTCTTTTTTATCCTCAATAGTTCACTTTATCATCTTTATGGCTCTTCTTTGGCCTATCAGTTTTTGTGATTTTTGTGGACTGCTGTTTCCTTCTACAACAGGGGGCCATCCTCCCCCTGGGCCTGGCCTGGCCCCATTGTAGGAATGTTTCTGTATTTTGAGGATTTGACACTGTCATCTTTTCCAGTCCTGGCACCAGTGCACCTACTAGGATTGGGCACTTTTTTATCCTGGGTCTAGTACACCCAGCTATCTTTTTTAGTTTTTGACCTACTTCGGTCCATGATATATACTATATAAATACAGTCTATATATCAGTGTCGCCTTGGTGAGATTGGTTAAAAACAGGGTCCACCTCGTGAAGGTACTCACCAAGACTTGAGGATGAATTCAGTTTCAGCACTACTACTCTCCTTTGCTTGTTGACATTTCATCTCCCCAGTTGGACCCCCCCCCCCCATAGTGGGATACATAATGATAATGCAGATGAACTGTCAAGAAGGGGTATGGATTGATACATTTTCAGTGAGACCCATTTTTCTCAAGTGATGATTTTCTAGGGTCACTTGAAAATGTGAGGATATTAGATATTGTTATCTGTGCTAGCATGACTGGCTGAAGTTTTGTAAATACTTGCAATTAATTGAAAATTGCTCTGTGTTATATATGCCAGCATGATTAGCTATGATTTTGTGAATAAGTTTTTTGATAATTACCTTGATTTGTGTGATATGTTTGAATCAAACAGTGTTCTCTGGCTGACCAAATGTACATGTTTTTAAAAAGAATTCTGAATGTAGGTTATGCCAGTCAGCTGACCTAAATGTGATGTCATTTTGTGCCAGAGATGAAAGGAATAGAATCTCCATAGCAGCTGTTTTGTTTACTTTTTAAAGTTTGATATAAGAAAGTAGAATTCTCTTAGCTTTCTGTGACTCTTAAAAATCAACTATAAAAGCAGGTTGTGAGTCAGTTAAAGGTCAGTTGTAGCTGTTCAGTTGTTCTTCAGTGGTCAGTTGTTGTTTTCCAGATCAGTAGTTATCACCCAGTTTGTTTTCCGGAGCTGTTCAGCAAAAATAATAAGAGACATTATTCCATTCACTGAGTACCAGACAGCAGTCTGAAGAGTGGGTATAATTTCTTATCTTACATGGGAGAAGTATAATCTTGCCATGCTGAGTTAATTAGGTTAGACAAGGACAGTTAAACTTTAGATAGTTAGGCAGTGGCGGCTGGTGACTTCAAATCAAATGGGGGCTGCAGGTGATAGCCGAATGGGTGGGGTCAATGGGAAGGGGTGCGGACAACTAGAAAGGGGAGGAGCTATGCTCAAAACCACAAAAACTAAACATTAATTAAATATGCTGCCCTGGGTGCCAAACCCTCATTATGAGAGTCCAATCAAGACAAATGAAGTGTAAAAGAATAAAAATATTTCAATGCATTGGCTGCTTGACAGCTTACTTAATATCTAGATGGAAACAAAAAGGTTGTGAGGCATGAAAAAATAAATTACTTTTTAAATACATTACTGGAATGCCAGTCAGAATCAAGTATAAGAAAAACATGCAAGCTCAAACAGCTTCTCCTTGCACTGCATTATAATTTATATTCAGCTTTATTAAAGTACCAAGTAACATGCTGAAAGTAGCAATCTCTGTGATACCCCCACTTGTAAAAATGTTTATCCAAAAAAGACCTGCTGCCTGACAACTATCTACTTGTTTCATGGGGAAAACATGATCAAAGTAAAAAATGAAAAGCAAACAAGCTCAAGATACATTGCTTAAAGGATTACTGTAAAGGTTATGGACCACACATGAATGGCATTCTGTTTAGTTTATGGGTAAAGCCCTCAGAGATCACTGGAAGTCTCCAACAAGTGTAATGAGCTTCTTAAAATAATGTAATCATGTCCTTTATTACAAATACTGTCATATGCATTTCAATACCCAATGCTTATACATTATCTAGTTAAGTATTCTCTGCATGGCAACAACAGAAAGGCTTCAATGTTGGCAATTCTTTAACAGTATGCTTATTAAAGCTTACTTGCATATTATGATCTCAGACAAGCTTACCTGATGGTCATTAAAGCATTGCTACTTAAAACACAGAGCAACAGGCACTTTCTGAGTAATAAGCATAAATCAACTGTACAAAAATATGACAGAAACCAGACCATTCTGCAAAATCAAGAACAGATGAAAAGCCACTGTAGTACTTGTGTCTACCTTGGATGGGGGGATACCCTGCACATTTACACTGCATGGGGGGATACCCTGCATATTTACACTGCACAACTGCTCCTTGCCTTGCTTGGACACATCCAGAGTCACTACATGGGGGAGTGGGGTGCAACAAGTATGTCAAAATTTGAAATGTCTCTGGCTGACTGATGGCCCCGACACATTTGTCATACCTCACCATCAGAGCAAAGCCATACATAGAAGTGGGACAAAGGCCCAAAAATAAGGACAATTTTTAAATATTGGTCTTATAAACTTAGAAAGATAATAGAATAGTAGGCCTTGTATTAGTATGAATTTTCTGAAGGATATGAAATCTGAAACTCAAATGTCTGTCATTATTTTCTAACTTCAGTCTTTAATGATTTACCACTAATTTGCCAAAAAACAATTTTATGAAAAATGGACCAAAAATGTGATGCAAAAATATAAAATAGCCACACAATACAGCTGGGAACCTGTCAAAGAAGGGACATTTTTTAATAATAGTACTGCTAACTTGAGCAGTTGACAAAATAAAAGAATCTGCATGCATTTCTGAAATAAAAGTAATCTATAACTCTGATTATTACAGTTATTTCTAAATTGTAAACCCTCCATGTTTTCTTCCAAAATTGCTATTTTGCAGAGGGATTATTAGGGAAAAGCAACATTTTGAGCCAAATTCGGGGACAGTTGAGAGGTTTGGCTATGCCTTATTCTATAAAGCAATTTATTTGTATGTACCTCTCAACCTGTTAATGCAATAAATCTGGACAAGGCCAAATATATTGGGGGAACATAAACAGTACTAAAAATTGCTCTTGTATAAACTGAGACAGTTGATAGAACAGGTCTTACTTCAGCATGCATTTTTCTGAAGGTTATGAAGTCTGAAACTCAGTGTCATTAGTGACTTAATTCCTAAATGATTTTCCAGAAAACCACAAATATTATGAGGAACAAACCAAAAATAAGAAGCAAAAATATATTCATTCTGTGAAAATCTGGACAGTTGGGAGGAATAGTTCAGCTCGGGCTGTCTTTGAGTTTGCCGCCCTTCCCCCTCACAAAATCATGGTCGAATGGTGCTCTCCCCCCTGCAGCCATTCCAATGATCCATTACTTGGCTATATCACTCCATTTACCATAAACACTAATGTGCATACTGCTTTACTTCTATGATGATCTGGATTTCATTTGAAAGTTTTATTTTGCATTTTACAGCACAAACACTAAGATATCTGCTAAACAAAGCAACGCAGTCTCACAATGAAAACAGGCTTAGCATTAAAAACTTCTCCGCCCTTGAAACGCACATTCAATGAAACAGCATTGAAACCCACATTCAAAGAAAATACATTTTGCCAGTGGCAGATAAAGATTAACTTTGGGCTGTTTTCAAATCATAGACCCCTTGCACATGAAACATACATGTGCTCTTTGATACACCTTCCTGATTCTACTAAATTATATTCCTTGTACAGTACAGTACAGTTGTTAGACGGCATTTTAAATTTATTGTTTTGAACATTTTTCCAGTAAACAATGAAACAAAATGCATGCACCAGTGACAAAACTACCCAATTCAGAACATTTCCATCATAAAAGTCTACTCAACCTTCTACAGTCCACCAGTATCGGTAAATATGCACAATCTCTGAAGTAGTAAAAGTCATCTAAATAATTCCACATTAAAGACATCTGTAACAATGAAGAGGTTGCTGCTAGCAAACAACTTTATATGTCACTGTTTATTCATCTACAAATAAAGTGCCTGTTGCCCTTGAGGAATAAATTGCCTATGTTGCATGCATTAAAAAAAAATAAAAATAAGCTAGTAATATCGCAATAGGAACTGTATGGCAAACTGATAACAGGTTCATAGTTACTACTCTAGGTATCTTTGCCAAAAAGACTGCAGCATCCACCCACTTTACAACACAGTACAGTATCAGCAATGCATCTACTGTGGGAGTAGAACCCACAGCCTTCTGCATCAAAAGCAAGTATACGACCTGTTGTGCTATTAATGCAAGCAGACTCAGAATAAGCAGCACTAAAGTTTTGTTCCCCTGCAGCTCTCAGCTCCTTGTAAAATCTACTCGACACGCAGTTGTATCTCTGAACTTTGCAGCACAAGAAATCTGGAAAAAGCCGAAATTTATTTGGGGGGGGGGACAACCAGGGACACATTTTAAACATTGCTTGTATAATGTTGGAAAGTTGTTAGAATAAAATGCTGTCTTACCACCATACATTTCACTGCCACGTCTTTAACCCAGGGGACCCTGTGCAAAACAGTCAGAGAAACATACCACTATGCCAAATCAGCTGTTTTGTAAAAGAGAGGAAGATAAACTTAAATGGCTACCATTTAGTGAATTCAGTTCCTAGCATAGCTGTCAACCTCTTGGCACAAAACACCTGAACAAAGCCAATAATGGGGAGGAATACGCCCCCCAAACATTCAGTGAATTCAGTTCTCACTATAGCTCTCAACCTCTTAGCAAAAAACATGTGGACAAAGCCAGTAATGGGGAGGGAATACAGCCCCCAAACATTCAATGAATACAGTTCTCACCATAGATAACTCTCAACCTTAGCACAAATACCTGGACAAAGCCAATAATGAGGAAATACAGTCCCAAAAATAGGGACAAATTTCAAATATCCATGTTATAAACTTAGACAACTGCTAGAACAATTTTGTGTTACCATGTACTTTCTGAAGAATATGAAGTCTGAAATTCAAATGCCTATTTTTTAAACTTTTAACCAGGAAACTAGTCTGACTTGGAACAAAAGACAATTTTCAGCAGAGTAGAAAGAAATGCCAATCACATCTTTGCAAGTAAAGAAAACATGCAGACACCACACAGAAGGCACCCCAGCCAAGAATCAAACCAGAGAACCTGTAGCTGTTAGGCAACAATGCTACCAGTGCACCACTACACTACAGACTTTGCAAGGAAAAATGTAGATACAGAAACCACAGATTTTATGAGGAACAGAACAAATATGAGGCAAAAATCTGCAAGTTTTTTTTTAGAAATGGTGCTGGATAGGGAATTCAGGTCCTTGCCACCTGCATCCAAGGTACAGGGTTCAAGCCTGATTCTCTATCCACCACCATTTGCTCTCTCCAGCCACCAGTATATAGTAACTGGGGCATTCCACACACACACACACACACACACACACACACACACACACACACACACACACACACACACACAATGACCTAAACTCAGCCAGCCAGCAAAATGACCTAAACTCCTCCAGCCAGCAAAATGACCTGAAGCAACACACACACTTACCTGATGTATGTCTGACCAAGCAGCAAAACCACCCGAGCAATCCAGCGACCTGAAGCAGCAAAATCCACCCATGACACGGATGGAGCAATCCAGCCAGCGACCAAAACCTGCTACACCTACCTCCTGAATAAGCCTGTGCAATGAAAGTCCCATGAGAGCAGCTCACCTCTCTCAATCTTGATTGGATCTGCCTGCAGCTGAAGCAGTCCGGACCTCCTCTTCTGTGTGGTCGTCCCTGCACTGATTCCTGGGTACATTTGCAGCAATGATTGCTGGGTACTTGTGTTTCTCTATCCGGACTGCAGTCTAGACTCGTGTTTTTTTTTCTGTTTGTTTTTTAGTTTTACAGATTTTTCTTTTTTTTTTTTCTAGGTGGGAGGGCTGCAGTCCGGCAGTCCGATACCACGAGCCGTCCCGGTAGTTAGGTAACTATCTGCTTTTTATCTGCTTGAGTTCAGTGCACTATTTGTGTATAAGATTTAGGTATATGAGTTTAGAACAGTATCCATTTGAGCTTAGTACTATCTGTATATACATCCTACCTTTATTCCTAGCCTCTAACTAGATACTGGTATATCTGTTTATTACTATGTTTCATATTGTATGTATAGCTACTGTTTGTTGCAGTATGTATTATTTGTTATTGTATGTATATTCAATTGTTCTTCATGTACTCTGCTGCTCATTTATTGTTCTGTGGAGCTTTTCTCCCTGGGCCTCCACTGAAAAAGGACCTGTGTCCCATTGGAATTTCCCAGTAAACAAATGTAAATAAATAAATAAATAAATAAATAAATAATAATAAATATAGTTAGATTGTTAAGAGTTTTTCCACAATCAGTGGGAAATCTATCCCACAGTGTTATTTTCATAATTCCTGTGTGTGAAACTCTGTGGTTTATTAGAATCAATAATTCAGTGTAGGCATGTTTTAAATCATTTTATTTATTAAATATTTTTCTACATTTTATTGTGGCTGTTTATTTAGAATGTACTTTTAGTAACCTGAGAGTGTTTATGCTTATTGTGGTAATGCCAGAGACACTGTGAAAAGCCTTACTGCTTGGATTACATGCTACCATTTATATCAATATTTATTTTACCCAATATAATTGAACACCCCTTTTGAAGGGTAGTGTGGTATTTGACTGGTGGCAGCTGTTACATTGTAATTTGGAAGGGAGGACATAACAGTTAAATCTGTGCCAGTCATTCCCAAGAGTGTTTGTATGTGTGAATATCAAATATTTAAGAGCAAGTATGTCAAATACCTAGAACTGGAACACAGTGTTCTGCAGTGATTACATTTGGGGACTTGGAGTGAAGCATATAATCCAGTCCCAGGTTTGGAGCCTGTTCCTGGTGTACTCTTAGGGGAATTGTGTATTTCTATCCCTGCTTTCAGTGATGATCCCTTACTGGAGACATTTGTGAGGACTGAGGCTCCTTAGTTACTCCCCCAGGTTTAAGTGGGGTCATTACAGCAAGTATATCGTCTTCTACCTTGATTAACAATATTCTATAAAATAAGACCTGTTCTCTCTAAATTACATGTTAAAGATAAAATCTTTAACCTACCCAATTTCATAGTTTTGCTCCAAGATCTCTAACCTTAACCTTACCTATGTTTTCTGAAAGCTTCATCGACACCTTCTTCAACCAGACCATAAAACTGTGAAACTTGACATAGGGGCCATTCTGGAGGCTTTTAATTATCATTATGCAGAGCATCATAATGATTAAATAAGTGCAAATGAATGTGAGAAGTTAGAGAATAAAGTTCCCAACATAACAAGAATTCATGAGGAACTTAAGTTAGAGCTACAAAAACCTATTTCACAAAAGGAAATTATAGATGGGATTAAACGAAGTAAGTCTAGTAAAGCACCTGGAATAGATGGCTTAATTATCGAAATTTATAGATTGTACCCTTCTTCTGTAATCTCTCTCCTACATAAAAACTTTCTTGAAGTTCAAACATTAGCAAATATTCCTCCCTTGGAGATACTCTCTAATTTCTCCTATATTAAAAGAGAATAAGGACCCTAATCATTGCAACTCATATAGACCAATTTCTTTGCTGAATAATGATTATAAACTATTTATGTCAATTATGGTCAATAGATTGAAAATACCCATATCTAAAATAATTAATGAAGACCAAACTGGTTTCATACATAACAGGCATACACAGGATAATATTAAAAGAGTATTAACTCTGATAGATTAGCTCAATAGAGGAAACCATAAAGCATTGATAATAGGTCTAGATATTCAAAAGGCCTTTGACTCCTTAAATTGGGGTTAATTATTTAAAGTCTTACAGTTATTTGATTTCCCCCCTTTTTTATAACAATGATAAAGAAAATCTATGAAAATAATCTAGCATATGTCAAATTAGGTCCCTTTACTTCCAAAGCAATCCAAATCACTAGAGGTACTAGACAAGGATGTCCCATGTCCCCTATCCTATTTGCTCTGACCATATAAAGACTTGCCATTTTAATATGTAATAACCCAAGGATAAGAGGTATAAATATATATGACCAATATATTTCTAAAATAATGATGTCTGCTGAGGATGTCTTACTTACCTTACCCAACTCTAAGGAAGTGTTAGGTGAAGTGGATATAGTAACAACAAATTTCCAAAAAATCTCAGGACTCTCCTTCAACAAATCTAAATCAAAATATTTATTATTAAATAAAAAAAAAAACATACACATTCCAGTTAATCATATTATTGGAAACCAAGTTTCAACTCTAGACTATTTAAGAATAGTTCTAGGCAAAAATATAGAGGAAACCTTACTGCTTAACTATGCTAAAGCCGTAGACTTAATCAAGACATTAATAAGCAAATGGAATAATTTGTTTATAATATTTGATGATAGGTTACAACTGATAAAAATGGTTTTGCTACCTAAAATATTATATATAGTACATGTCCTTATACTTCCACCAGGAAAGAAAATCCTTAAAGAAATCACTTCAACTCTGATGAAATTCCTATGGTACCCCAAAAGAAATAGAGTGGCATATTCTCATCATATCAGAAAATGGGAACAGGGGGGGGTTAAAATTCCCAGAGATTGAAACTTATATAAAGGCGTCTATAATTAAAATAGTGATGAATTGGATAAATCCTAGATACCCTTCCAATTGGAAACAGTTACACTCCATTATACTAAAATTGTGAAACTCATTATCCTTCTAATTAAAACATGTTCACTGCATGAATTTAAAGATACGTACTTTACACAGTATCACAGCATATTTTTATGTAAATTCAAGTATAAGATATTAATCTACATTTTACATTTTATACTTTATACCTTTTCAGTATAGTTTATGCAACTCAGTTATTATTTGGGCTCTGCATATTCTCCATGCCATATTGTCCATTTTGTAACAACGTTCTCTTTAACATTAAATTGTTCTTCTGCATTTGTATTGAGTGATTCTTTTCTTTAATATGCTGTAAGGAATCATTGCCAAAAATGATGTTTGTGCTCAGGCTACCTACATAAAACAAAATGTAAAAAAGCATAACAAATTGCTAAGGTTATGACCTCTTTCCTTGACTTCAAGAAGGATGAATGCTGGAACCCTATTGATATTTCCTTCTACCCACTACCAGCTTACATAGCAAGATTCATTCCTGATAGAAGTTTTTGACTGATTTGTTCAGATTGCTAATGAAGAATTGTTCCATAACTAGTCTGCCATTATTTTCTCACTTATTTTATTTATTTTACTCACCAGGAATAGTACATTGCAGAAGTGTTTAAACAGTGATACAGTTTCAGTGCTGTGGTGGTTCAACAGAATTTTAAGTACAGCATTTGTTATGGTATTGCTAGTCGGTAGGTTTAAAGAGTGTATAGAAAAGAAGTGGGACTTGGAAATGAAGTCTAGGGCTAGTAATAGTTTACAGTTAGTTTTATAGAGGAAGGAGGAAGATCATTTTATAGAAACTATAGAATGAAAAACATGGCTCTAGTTGGAGGAAATGTCAACTACAATTTATTTATTTATTTTTAATAATATCTTGGAGTATAACAGCAGCATAGTCAAGAGCTACAGAGGAGTTGTTTTAGTTTAGTTTTGTCGATGTGTGGTTAGTCTAACAGGGAGTGGGATGAAATTCCAAGTCTTGGAGACATGGTTGGAGTGCAGAGCATCTCCAACTATGCTGATGGACTTTTGAACCATGAGAAGATGTTTATCACTACAGAAGTGTTGCCAGTTAGGAATGTACCTTTGTAACACAGAGCCTAAAGCAAGACACCTTTCAGCATGATGCACTGCATTGTCTGCTACTTGTAGCTGAGCGGGAGTGAGGTTGTAGGGTGCTTAAATCATTACAGTCGAGTGTGCCTCTCTGTGTTTCTGCAGTTACCTCCTACTGCGCCTCTAGGCATCAGATATTTCTTGTTCATATGTGCATTAATAATTCCAAAACATGCTACATACAAAGTATCAGAATATGTTATCTTGAAGCATACATGATGGCAAACACAATTGTATTGATATTTGATGTCTGTCACTGAGTATTTGTTAAAAATGTAAGGCTCAAGCCACACTCTCTGGGAGTTAAAGGTGCACACTCAGAAGAGCTGTACTTGAGGGAATGAGTTAAGGGCAATGCAGTGATGAGAAGAGTAAGCTTGGCTATTATATTGTAGCACTGCTCAAGTTTGCTCTTCTGTGTGGACTGGAGGCTGGTGAAAATTGCTGAGGCATCTAGCAGTGTGGGAAGGAGATAGGAGGAAGGGAGAGTTGTCCTGCTACTTCTGCTGTGATAATGGTTAATTCTATATGAGACCCAGATTTTTTTATAGCTTGTTGAATATGCAAGTCAAATTCGAAGTTATTGCCAATAGTGACACCTAATAGTTTAGTGTTGGAGATTACTTCAATTATTGTTTTGTTGGAGGAGACAATTTTGAAGTTTGTTTTGCCATCAGTGTGGGACATATGGGTGAAAAGGAGTAGTTTTATCTTTGTTGGATTCAGAATTAAGCCAGATTTGGCTTACCAAATGTCAATGGAGGTGAAGAAGTACTAAGTGAGTCTCTGAGGCTGAGTAGGATTCTGGGTCATGCATATAAAAGTAGAATCATTAACATATTGAATTAGGTTGGCATGTTTAACAGCAATTTTCAAATTGTTAATAAATATGTTAAACAAGAGGGGTCCAAGTATTGATCCTTGGGGTATACCAATACATACTGGTAGGAAGGTAGAATAGCTTGATTGCATTTAACAGCTTGTAATCCATCTGACAGGTAATTCGGATCCATGAGGGGGTGGGATGGTATAAGCCTAATGATGCTACCTGAAACAGTAGCTTGTTATGGGAGACTGTACCAAATTCATTTTATAACTCTGAGAATAGTGCGGATATAATATTGTTTGCATTGCATTTTTGATTGATGGTATTTATGAAGATGAGTAAAGAAGTATTAGTGTTGTGGTTTGGTCTGAAACCAAGCTGGCCAGGAAAGAATATATTTTTGCCAAGGATATGTTTAAATAGTTGAACATAGACACATTTCTCCAGGATTTTAGACAAGGGCGAAAGAATGGCTTTGAGCCTGTAGTTGGAGAGTACAGTGATCTTGCTTCCTTTGTGAAGAGGCAGGATAAAAGGTTTTTTCTAGATGGGGGGACATAAGATTCTTGGATAGATCTGTTTGTGAGAAAAGAGACAGAATACGGTATGGTTTTAAGAGCAATTCTGACAGAGTTGCCTGATAAATTATCAATAGCTGAGGTTGTGGATTTAAGTTTGATGAGGCATGTCTTTATGGTACAGTTGGGGACATACCTTTTGTAAAAGACACAGGAATTGTTGATGGGTTGAAATGTATTTTGTGGTTCATTATTGTTATTTTTATTGAGTACTGAATTTATGTTTTTGTATAAAGTGAGAGTTGAACAGAGTGCCAGTACTGTTTGGATCCATATCAGGGCATGGGATGGACTGTTGACATCTACCAGAGGCTAACAGTTCTTTGATAAAGCCCCACAACTCATTTGGGTTTTTATTGTGAGGGTTTTGCAAGCTGAAGCAGTAGTGGATTTTATCTATCTTTCCTTTTTAGGTAAGATCGCAGAGTTATCCAAAGTTTTGATGGTCTTGTGGAGTTCAATTTTGTTGTCAGGTTTTCCAAGCCTTATCCCTTTTTTGCATGAGTATTTTGGTGTCAGAGAACAGCCAAGGGACAGTGTTATGCTTGAGTCCCTTTCTTCTTACTGGAGCCTGATTACTTAATTCATTTGGGATAGTGGTATTAAAGACAAGTATGGCATCATCAATCTTATTGGGCTTGGTGAATGTAGTTGGGGTTTGGATAATTTGAGTGAAGCCAAATAGATTTAGTGATGTTGTGGGAGCACCATAAATGAAGGAGAGCTAATTTATGTTTAGGACACCAAGAATAACTGTTTCATAATGGATACTTGATGTTATCCAGGAAATAATATCTTCCATAGTACAGCTGTTGTCTCCTGGTGGGTTATATAAGGCAGCAATTTGTAAATGTGTTTGTTCAGTTTGAGAAGTGAAATGAGGATTTCAGCATTTCTAAACATCACTGGATTCCCAGAGTATAGAGACTTTAAGAATACTGGAAAACATTATAGCAATGCCTCCTCCCTTCTTTTCGATATGATAAAATCTATCAATGCCGCCTGGTTTCAACCAGATTTCAGAGATAGGTTCATATAGGTTCATAGGTTCATACTAGGCTATCTGCCCTAGGGCATTTATAAGCCTAGCCAGAGTGTGTTTGGCTTTCACCACCCATTTTAAATGAATTTTGCTATGCCCTTTTTCGAGGTTAGTATACTGTGCCTCTGTCTAACAGTGACAAAGAAGTGATACCCAGGGTAAACCTACTATCTCCCATCTACTCATCAAGATTCCTCTTGAAGAGAGTCAATGAGGGACTCTGCCTAACCTGGACTGGGATTTTATTCCAGAGTGAAGGGAGCCTCTGGGTTATGAATCTGTCCCTCCAGCATGTCCTATTTATTTCAGTGCTGAGGTTCAAGTCTCTCGAGCGCGTAGCTTGATGGGATTTGGATTTTCTGAGGTGCAGCATGTCCATTAATTCCGGGTTGGACATGGCTTTATACATCAGGCACAGATCGCCTCTGAGCAGGCGGTATGCCACTGAGTAGAACTGGAGTTTCTTTAACCGGGCAGCATATGGCATCTGTTTGAGCCCTTTGATCCTCTTGGTGAGGTACTTTTGGGGTCTTTCCAGTTGCTGCAGGTGTCTGGTAAGGTACATCCCAAAAGGGGCATTGTACTCAATTATGGGCCTGATGAGGGATGAATAAAGAGGCACGATGACCTCCCCTGATCTAGATGTGAATCCCTTCATGATTAGGTGGGCTATATAAAATGTTTTTCTAACCGCTTTGGCCACGTGGTTGTCAAATGAGAGATTGCTATCAACTTGGGTCCCCAGGTCCCTAATTACTTCTTCTGTACTTGATGGATTACCACCTATGTGGTAATTTGTGGCACTGTTTTGCCAAAGGGGATGACTATACACTTTTTGGCATTTAGCTTGAGGCCATGGCTCTGGCACCAGTTGTCTGTTTCTATGAGGCCCTTTTGTAGGATGCTTGTGTCGACTGGAGAGTCGATTATGGTTCCCAGTTTGCAGTCATCTGCGAACTTGGTCAGCCACAGTCCTTCCGTGTTAGCCTGTACCTCCAAGAAATATATACCGAACAAGAGAGGTCCCAGGACTGAGCCTTGTGGGACGCCACTTGTAACTGATTTGGAGTCTCACATGGCTCCAGCAATTCTAACCATGTGGGTTCTGTCCTTGAGCCAGTTTGCAACCCATCTAGTGACATAGGGGTTTATATTTAAGCTGGTGAGCTTATCGATAAAGCCCGAGTGGGGTATTGTATTGAAGGCTTTTGCAAGGTCCAGGTAGGCTGTGTGGACCACCTTCCCCTTGTCAATGGCCTTGGTGACTGTTTCAAAGAAATCAACCAGGTTTAAGAGGCAGGATCTGCCCTTAACAAAGCCGAACTGGGTAGGATCCAGTGTCTGTAGGTCCCCATTATCTTTATTTATGAGGTCCATGATGATCCTTTCCATAGCTTTGCAGACCAAGCTAGTCAGGCTTATGGTGCGATATTTTCCAGGATCTGCTGAGGCACCACCTTTGTGGAGAGGGACCACTGTTGCTGTATGCCACTCTTTGGGTACATATCCTGTAGTAAGGCTGAGATTGAACAGTAGTTTATGTGATCAATGTATAGTTAGCCATGCATTTAGGGGAATTATTTTGTTTGCAATGCATCTGATGTTAACATGGAGAAAATGTAGCCCTGAATTGGTAGAGAATGTGTTGTGTAGGATGAGAATGTAGATGAGGATAGGGCAGAATCACATTTAGTCACTAGGCATGGTCCAGGGTTAAGGGGAATGTCTCCACAGTGCGGGAGTTTGATGAATGGGAGGCTATAGAAGAACAGCTCCTTCAGTTTTGATTTTTATTTTTAAATGTAAAACTTGTTTTACAAATGCCTTCTACCAGCACCTGCAGGACTGCATGGATAAGGCAATCCCAAGCAAAACAAAGACTCTTTGTACCAAAGGCAAGCGTCCACTCTGGTGGACCCCAGCCATAAACAAACTCTACAACAAAAGGAGGAAGCTACTACAAGATAGAGCAAAATCCTTAAAAGGTAATACACCCTTGATCACTATAAGTAAAAAACTAAGAGCTCTCATAAAATCATCCAAAGCAAATTTTGAGAGAAAAATAGCTAAAGACTCAAAAGACAATCATAAGGCCTTCTTTAGCTATGTTAGAAACCTGGGAGGAAACTCCCAGATATGCTCAGAACTAGTTCAAAATGATGTGAAGATTACTGATCCTACAGACATTGCCAACATACTGGCTGACAGGTTCAGTGCAAACTTCTCCCAAAAGGAGAGATATCTATACCAAGCGATTGCAGCCCCCAAACATCTCCAAGCCCAAGTGAGAACTGCTCTCTCCAAAGCAAAAACACAGCATCCATGGGACCTGATGGTGTCCCCGGCTGTGTGCTCCACGAACTCAACGAGGAATTAAACCCACAGCTAGGACAGCTGTTTAATCATAGTCTTACCTCTGGATACATACCCAGGAGTGGCGCACTGCAACTGTGGTCCCACTTCACAAAGGCGGTGCCTCCACCGACCCTGGAAATTACCGGCCCATTAGCTTGACAAGCCTTATCTGCAAAGCCATGGAGAGGATCATAATGGACCTCATAAATAAAGACATAGGGAATTTGCAGACTTTGGATCCATCCCAGTTTGGCTTTGTCAAAGGCAGATCATGCCTTCTAAACTTGGTTGACTTTTTGAAACAGTCACCAAAGCCATTGATGAGGGAAAGGCAGTCCATACAGCCTACCTCGATCTGGCGAAGGCCTTTGATACAATACCCCACTCGGGTATCATTGAAAAACTCATCAGCTTAAATGTTAACCCATACATCACAAGATGGGTTGCAAACTGGCTGAGTGACAGAACCCACAGGGTCAGAGTTGCTGGCGCCATGTCAGACTCAAAGCCTGTCACAAGTGGTGTACCACAGGGCTCAGTCCTGGGCCCACTCTTGTTTGGCATCTACTTTTCCGAAGTACAAGCAAACACAGGAGGGTTATGGCTGGCAAAGTTTGCAGATGACTGCAAACTGGGCGCCATAGTAGAAAACACATCTGACACAGATATCCTTCAGAAGGGTCTCACAGAAATGGATAACTGGTGCCAGAGCCATGGCCTAAAGTTAAATGCCAAAAAATGCATAGTCATACCCTTCGGGAAAAACAAGGTTACCCCTAGCTACCAAATAGGTGGCAATCCACTGAGTACAGAAGAAGTTATCAGGGACCTGGGGACCCAGGTTGATAGTAGTCTGTCATTCGACACCCATGTAGCTAAAGTAGTTAGGAAGACCTTCTACATTGCCCACCTTATCATGAAGGGATTCTCATCTAGATCAAGGGAGGTCATAGTCTCCCTATACTCATCACTCATCAGACCAATGATTGAGTACAATGCCCCATTTGGAATGTATCTGACCCGACACTTGCAGCAGCTGGAGAGGCCACAAAAGTTCCTCACCAAAAGGATAAAGGGTCTCAAACATCTGTCCTATGCTGCCCGACTGAAAGAACTCCAGCTCTATTCAGTCGCACCGCTTGCTCAGAGGTGACCTTTGCCTAACATACAAGGCCATGTCAAACCCAGATTTGATGAATATGCTTCACCTCAAAAATCTAGATCCGTCAGAGCCACAAGGGCGGAGACTTAAACCTCGACACGGCTATTAATAGGACGTGCTGGAGGGATAGATTCATCACCCAAAGACTCCCTATGCTGTGGAATAAAATCCCGGTATATGTGAGGCAGAGCACCTCGCTGGCCTTGTTCAAGAGAAATCTTGACCAATGGATGGGAGATCGCAGATATACCCCAGGGATTACCTCAGTGTCACTGCTCAACAGAGGCACAGCAAAATAATGGGTATAGTTCCCCATACTAAAGGGGTGGCGTAAGCCACAAAACTATGGGCTAGGCTTGTAAATGCCCTCGGGCAGATAGCCTAGTATGAACCTATGAACCTATGAACCTATGAGAGGCTGCAGTGTGGGAATGTTAAACAGGTGAATGTAGGACTTGGTATACAGGTATGGAAATATATGTGAGAAAAAAAACAGTGTGACTGGGGAGACGAATGAGAAAATGTGAAGAAGGAAGGTGGACATGATATTAGGACATGGAGTATGAAAGAATTATACATTATGCTGGAAACATTAAATATGGCTGAAGAGCATACCAGGAAGAGAGCTGTATAATGGTAGGTTTGACAAAGGCATACTACACTTATGAGGGAGAGTGAACAGAACTTTAGAAAGTTGAAGTAGCTGTTAAGGAAGACAGTTAAAAGTATTATATTTGTAAAGTCTTTGTACTTCCCCAAATGCCAAGTTTCTGCTGGCAATGTAATGATGTAGCTTAAGTTATGAACATATTATAAGTATGCAGGTTTGATACTGAATTGTCAGATGGGAAATGTGTGGTAGCTTAATTGTTCAGTGCTGGTTTAGAAGTTATGTGTGTTTTTCTACAGTTTTGTGCGTATGTCTGTAGGAGAGGTAGAAAGTAGATGGAGTAGTAGGTGGTGAAATTTCCTATAAATTTAATGCTATGAGAGGTGAGGAAATAAGAGTTGAGGGGGTAGCAATGCAGGTGACAGCCCCTAAACCAGAAAGAGATAATCAGTATAGGTGTGCTCAGTGTGAAGAATTCAGAACAAAGGTATCTTCTATACACATTTCTTCCACCTTTGAAATGTACTTAATGTAGAAAAAACACTAGTTTACAAGCACATTGCTAGAAATAGTGTAAATTTGTGTCTCTGCATCCTGAGGAAGATTGCAGCTTAGTGCTTCAACTGATAATGTCAGCAGTATTATCGTCTCAGTTGACTTGTTGAATTGATGCTCATAGGGAATGTGGAAGCAATTAAAAGCCTAAATATTTCCGAAGTTAGCAAGTAGAACTCTGTTCCAGTAGTTAAAACTATAGAGCAGACATTTAAACTTAACTTATTACAATTTCTTTGCTATAGAGCACTTATTCCAAGAATAAGTTTTCCCACAGAAATAGACACGTGATGCCACTGTTGAGGTACTTAGCCATATAGAATTGGAGTTGAGTGGAGTTAAATTATTCCACCTTGTTTCAGCTGTGCATGACAGTTCTAACTTATATAAGAGAGAACTAGTGTGAGCAAGTCAGTATCAATGAACCATGACTGTACATATGTTCATAGGTTCCATTATCAAGCTTATGTCTTACTGGTTTTCAGGAAGTGTGATTACAGTAAGGCCATACTGATTTTCAACTTCCTATACACATATCAAACTTACTTTTGAAAAACTAACAACTGATTTTGGATTGAGATAGAAAACGTATTCCATATTTGTATGTACCATTCAGAGGTTACCTCTTATCAACCTATACAAAAAAAATACAATGATAGAGGTGTGTGGCCAAGATGGTTAACTGAGAGCAGCAACTGGTGAAAGCTCTGTGACTGAAAACTTTTCTCTGACAGAAAATATAATAAAACAATTAAAATTTGGAAATACTTATTAGTTCATTTTATTCACCAATGGTCAGAGAAAAGATTTATAGCATCACTTTCTTCAAAAGCTGTATGTTTCCTGTCAGAATTTCAACTGCTTGGTTAACAGAGAAGAGACTTCAACACGTGCCACTCAAAAAATGATACTCATAATTCTTCTGTTAAAAAAGGCATCCAGTCACTAATATATCGTATGCATGATGTATTGCTTAAAATGGAGAAAATGGATACAAAAATAGAAAGTTTCAAAGAAAAGTTCAGAAAGAAGATGGAACATTTAGAAATTCTTATAAAACAACAAAGTGCACAAATCAGCAGTATGGAAGAAGCTTTAAATTATCATGAAGGGACAATAACTAAAGGTGAGTCTCAGACTGAATTTCTTTAAAAACAAAGTAACTAGCTCATAGATAAAGTTGATGATTTAGAAAATAAACCAAGATGAAATAACAATAGAATTTATGGGCTACCTGAAAAGTATGAGGAAAACAATATAATAAATGTCTTTAAAAACCTGGCTACATAAAACATTAAATTTATGTGAAACTTTATCTTTTTGAATTGAAAGGGCATATAGATCTCCAAGAGCACCTTTAAAGAAGTAAAACTCACCACCATGTTCAATTTTAGTTAAATTTATGTCCAGTTTAGAAAAAGATCAAATAATAAAAACAGCATGATCCAGCCCACCTACTAAAATAGGTAAGCATGTAGTCAGATTTGACAATGATTATTCCAGTAAAGTAATGAGTAAAAGAAAATCCTGCTTACCACTGATTAAAGAACTTAAAAAGAGGAATATCAAAGCCACTTTGGTGTTTCCTGCAAAGAATGAATTATTTCTCTCTGGAGGAACTAAAATATTTGACACACTGGAGGAGGCATCTACTTTTGCTAACAAAAATAAAATCTTTAATAGTATTGAAGAAATGGATTAGAACAGTATATCCCTGAAGAGATAGAGTGAACTAAATTCTTGGAAAACTGATTGTAAAATTGAAAAGCTTAAAACATGTGACTTTTATTCTCTGATTATATGACTTTTATTTTCTGAAACAATAGATTTACCTGTTAAGTAAAAGGTTTGTATTGGATTTTAAGCTTCAGAACATATGTAAGTATGCATTTATATGTTAAGGTAAAGCATTTTTCATGATAAGGAATATAAATAATTACTTTTAATATTTTACTATATTTACAGTGAAAGACTTAAAATATATTTCATGTAACTAAACATATAAATGTATTTCTAAATGTTAAAATCTTGTAAGAGAATGTCATTTAATTATAAACAATATCATTTCAATTTCAAGATCATATAAGTTAAGAATTGTACTTGTTTAACTTTGCTTAGTAGGTGCATTGCTGGGTTAACTGAATGTCAGATCTAAGTAATATGCTAATTAGGAGTGCCAAAGTGTAGCAATTTTGTTTTCTTTGTTCCTATGTAAAACATTCCTTTTGCATGTTGTTTATGAAGCAATTAACACTTAGAAAAGCTTGATAAGAAAAGAATGTTTCAGTTCTGTGAAAATGCTTGATTCATGCTTTCCTTGCTTCTTGTCAGCTTCTTGAGCTGTTTTGAAGAAAATCTAGGTCCTGGAAGAGTTCAGTGTTCATCACTAATGTCGATGAAAACAGGGAGTACTTTAATCTCAGCTGCAATGACAAAGAGAAAAGATTTGAAGTTTTTTCAAGTATATATGTGAGAAATCTACTCAAAATAATTTTTTTAAACAAAATTAGAACTGAAAAATTTTCTAAAACAAAAGCTATAGTAATGTTTTATATTGAGCTGTTGCTGACGTATAAATTGCTTACATTTTTGTTGAATGTTAATAGCTTATCCTGTAGTGTTATTAACTCTAAATGTACACATTAATGGGAAAAAGTAAAGTTAGGTATTTGTTACTGATTATCAGTTGAAAAGAATTAAAAAGAATGAGAAACTTACAGAGGATATTAGCAGCTGCTGTGTGCTGTGAGTTATCATTTTTACATGCTGTAATCAAACTCTAAAGCCAGGATGTAAAGCTTAAATCAGAACAGTAGTTTACATGGCTAAAACACACATTCAGATTAAACAAGCAGGAATTATTTATGTCAAGATTGCTTGTAATACTAGAATTGATAAGAAGAGTAAACATCTTATGAATAATATAGAAATGCACAAAAATTAAACATCTACTATGCAAGTTTAATATAAGAGCAGTATCAGTAATTTAAGAAATATATACAGTACACAAACAGTAATCCCTAATAGAGAGCTGACAATTAAATAGCTCTTTGATAGGAGATTTTAGAAATACAAGTTGTATAGAATAAGATAGAACATCAGTGATCAAATAAGACAGACACATATATTTATGTAACAACTTCTTATAAGAAAGATATGTATTACATATACCTGCATATGGCAGAAATGTTAATGTATAAGATCTGATATAATTTGCATAGAAAACATAAAAATATTTGAAAATATTCTGAAAGCTGAAATTTGGAGCTTGGTCATGTGAACTTTGATGCTTTTTGCATATTGAATTTTATCAGATTCACTAAAACCACCTGAAATAACTCATTTCGTGAGTCAGAGCTGAAAATTGAGGGTTATATTGATGAATCAGTAAATCCATTTTGATAGAAAGTAAAGTAGATTTTTTCAATATGTTTGAACCCAGAAAGGTAAAATGAGATTTGAATTAAGCACGTTGTAATTTTTGATTACAATATAGACTGCAGATTATTTTTTACTCCATAAAAATAGCAAGACATTATCTTTGACCTTAGTAATGTACATATTTTATGAATTAATTTAATAAGATAAAGGGTTTTTAAATATTTTGATATTTATCATTTTAAGACTGTTACATAGAAACTTGTACTTTTAAAATTAATTCAGAGCTTTTGTTATGTTTATAAAATATGTAAATATCTTTTAGCATCATAAATATATATGTGCATTGATTTTCCTTTTGCATAATTGCTTAGTATGATAAGATTACCTGTCACCTGTAAGTTTACTGATATCTTTATCTTTTCAGGCCCCACTCTGTTTGACTTATCTATTTAGAGATTTAGTTATAATAATGTTGAGTGAGTAAATAGTAAAGGAACATTTAATGGATAGTTTATAGTACTATTACATAAATAGGTATATAGTGCACTATTTGTTGGATTATTTAATATTTGTGATTAATACAATAGGATTATTAAATGTGTGTGTAGTAATGGGAATAGTTTTAAATTGCAAAATATATAACTAAATTAAACAGCTGTTATTATTTTAACTTACACATAATATTATATTAATTATTTGTAAGTCACAGTAGCTTTTGGCTAGTTTTTGAAGAATTTTCAGGTGTTGGTGCGTAGAGAGATAGTGTAGTAGTTTGTCTATTCAATAGGCAAAATAAGAACTTTGTTATCCATGTTAGGCTGTGTTTTGTTAGCAATATAGACAGTTACAGTTGTAGATGTATTTCCCTTTTTATTTTCTAGTTTTAGTTTGTAGAAAGGAAGAATTCAAAAATGCAGAATGTTAAGATAGCATTGGATAAATGCATTAGAGTCTTATATTCAGTTAAGTAATATGGTAGATAAATGTGTCATACTATCTTATAAAAGAAATGTTTTCAAACACAAAATATAGATAGTTTTAATCTATTATATGTTAGTGCAAATGGATTAAATAATGACAGCAAAGATAACATATCTAAAATTAAATAGAAGAGACATTATATTCTTGCAAGACACCCGCTTGACAGATCAAGACATACAATATTTAAATTATTTAGGTTATGAAATGTTATCACCTTCTTCTTTTAACAAAAAGAGTAGAGGAACTAATATACTCTGAAAAAAATATATTGTAATGCCTAACGTCATGGAATCCATTAATGATCCCAAAGGAATGTATAAATTTGTAGCAATTAAATATAATGGCAGAATCTATACACTAGCTAATTTTACTGGATCAGTGGACTAGGTGTAAGAGTGGCTAAAGATCATTTAAACTTACTACAAAGTCACTGGGAAGGGTAGTTTAATTTTACCAGGGGATTTTAACTGCATAAGTAGTATAGAAGCTACAAGTGAACTTAAAAAAGCTAAATGATCAGCTAAAGCAGTAAACATATGGATTATTAATAATAATAATTTAGTTGATTTAATAGTAAAATCAGAGATAAGTCATTGTTCTTCACTCATTATTCTTATGGTCATGGGACACAAAATAGAATTGATAGGATTTATGCCTATACAGATTTACTTAATAAAGTGCATTATTTTAAAACTATTCCTTGTCTGTTATCAGATTATAATGCACTGAGTATTAATATATTAATGGATATAATGATATTATAAATTATATTACCCAGTGCATATGATGAAAGTAAAAGAATTTAAGTGTTACTTTAAGAAATAAATTGAGAATTTTTTATCTTTGAATGAAAATAGTCAGGTTAGTAAAGTCATATTATAGGACTGCTTACAATGCATATTAAATCTTCAATGGGAAGACAGGCTAGAAATAAAATGAAAGAGTGGGATAAAGAGCAGTTGGAAATACAAGATGAAATCCTCAAAGTGAGATCTGAAAAATAAACAAATTAGGAAATACTGAAGTCATTAAAAAATTAATGACAAAATACCAAACAATCTTAACACATAAAGAGGAGAAATATAAAAAAATAAAATTGCACAGTTATGCGATGACTTCAAAAAAATCTACATTGAACTAAAATGTTGAGCAAACTATAGGAAATTTCAATTATTCAATTGAAGAAATGCATGAGGAAATTGAAAAGTTTCAAGAAATATTGCTGCTGAAACTTAGTAATAATAAAACTGAAACTTTAGTGTTAGATAAATTACTAGATAGTAAGTTTAAAGACAGAGATAAATATAATTGGGAATAAAAGAACTAAAATATTTAGGAATAAAAATCTATCAAGATGTAAGGACGATTATAAATAATTAAAAAAAATAATTGAGTAGGTGTTACTTCTTATTAAAAATGTAATTAATGCTTACTAAAATGATTAAATGATTATATTACCCATATATATATATATATATATATATATATATATATATATATATATATATATATATATATATATATATATATAGGGTCCCCTACACATGGTTGAAATTTCACAAAACCATATGGCCGAGACCATATGATCGACTTTTTAAATATTGACCATGTGGAGCGGGCATCTCTGTACAGTGTGCGATCTCGGAGTATGTATAGTTAAATTTTGGGGGGTATGAGGCATAGCCCCCATGGGGGTGCAGGGGGGGGGCTTGTCCCCCTGCTAGCAACGTGATGGCTAATGTTTGTTTTGTTTGTTTTTTTTTTTAACATGATCGAAATTTCAAAAGTTGATCATATGGTCTCGGCCATATGGGATTTGGCTTTATGAGATTTTGATCATGTATAGTAGATCCATATATGTGTATATATATATATATATATATATATATATATATATATATATATATATATACATATATATAAGACAATCAGAAGGTCGAAGTGTGTTCGGTTGAACCCACTTCAGTCAAAGTCTGGAGGTCAGTGACAATCTTGAACCCGTCATTGTCAAAGTATGAATCTTGACCCATGTTAAAGCCCTTTCCAAGGTTTACGGCGAGTAGTATTTTGACAATGTCAGAATTTGACATTGTTGGTTTCACGGAAAGGGGTCACTGATTTCATCATTTGATGGGGTCAAGTTTGACCTTCTGATGGTAAACCTATATATACATATATATATATATATATATATATATAGATAGATATATAGATATATATATATATATATATATATATATATATATTGTATTCAATAGCATTCAATAGCTTTAATGACTCACAAAAAATTTTAATGAAAATGGAAAATATTTTAGCGTCATTCTTATGATATTCTAAAAAGGGAGTGTGGTGGTGTTATTTTCACAGATGTAGCTCTATTATGCTCTGGATTGACTCAACTTATTCTAGTCAATGGAAAACCATTCAGGTGCAGATTATACTAAATACTTATAAGTTTGTCAAATATGCTAAATTAGAAATATGTAACCATCCTTTATCTGGGTAATAAAATTTACCTTAGAAGGAAATTAATTTCAATTTTTAGATTCTGCATATATGAAATCAATCCTTAAACTGGTTAAGAAATATGTTTTTAACACATCATTACTATCAAAATGGAAATTGTTGTGCTATCCCACTGCACACACCTCCATATTAAGGAAAACTCAGAACAATGTTGAAATTAATTGACTAAAAAGGAACATAATACTAACGACTGTTCAATTTCCTGTATCTGTTCCATTTCCTGTATCTGTAAAAGCCAAACAACAAATAATATATTGGAGCCTTTGAGCAGTTGTTAGAAAAGTTGTTACAAAAATTTGGAAATCAAACTGATTTCCTACATTCAAATAATTTTTAAATTTAACAGCAATACTATGTAAATCTGAAAAACAAGTGATCAGAATAAGATCAATAAATCATACTAAGACTTTTGGTGTTTGGAGTAGCCTTGAAATGTTGCTATTGAAACATCAAGACTCTTAATGTGTTAATTGTATAAGATTACCTTGATGATTCAATGTATTCCTAACATTGTATAACAGTGTGTGTTAATTTGTTCTGGGACCATCACTTGCAACAATACTCCAAGATCTTAGCATAGTTTATACATTATACTACACTTCTCTTTCTATAATAAAAATTACTTGCAAAAGCTATCTGTTTGTATTTTGAACCCTGTCTAGGCCACTAGTCTTGTAGTTTCATTCACAACTGTGCCAGAACTATGAACTAATGCCAGATTTAAGCCTTGTTTAGTCATTTATTACTGAATTTTCCTTAAATTAAAATTTACATAGTCTGGTGCCTTAGACTGTGGTAGAATTGTGTACTGGCAGTATTGTTAATCCTGCTCCAGGACTGGTGCTTCAGTGCTTTTACAGCTATTTATATTCCAGTTTTTCTGCTAGAGTCTTATATTCTGCTTATCATTTACCTGCTTAAAGATGAGTTCCACTGCCTTTCCGTTTACTTAACTACTGCTTTTCCCCTCCTCTTTGTGACTGCTCCAGCCCCTACTGGGACATTAAGCTAAAGTTTTTGAAATTCTAACCTGGGTTACTTGTCCTGTGGCTGTCTCCTTCTTGCAGCTTGAATTTTCCCCAAACCCTCCCTTTATTGTTGTGATTTAAATGGCTGGCTTGTCACACATATGGTAATCTGACTTCTGAAGTCTCTCCCTCCCCTCTTTCATTGATTTTATCTATTGTGTAAGCTACTTAAGTACTTTTCCAACTCGTTGCTTTCCACAGATCAATAATATTGAGTGCTTACTCCTTTACTATACATTGTCTCCTATTTATTTTCCCAGAGCTCCCATCTGCTTGGCACCCTAACCACACTATGTGAATGTCCTGACTTAATCCTGCTCTATCCTCAGCAGAGATGAGATTATATTGTTTTGGACTTCAGTCAACTGTTTTAGAATACTACTGCTATATTTTTGCTTTATTCATTCATTTTGCACTTTAAATCATTTAAAGGTTCCTAATCCTTGAAATGACCCTGTCCAGGTAGTTTGTTTAAGTTATTTTATGGTAACATTACACTCTCAGGTGATGTTTTTTGTGCTTTTGCATTAATAAGATTGTAATAGTCCAAGTAGTGGCAGTAGGTGCTGGCCTGGCCTGTCTAAGTTGGGAAACACATAAGAATGCTGCAAGTGCAATCATTTTATTGGACAGAGGGCTTAGAAGCCAGGTCCTGTGTTTTAAGTTCCTGAATAGGTTTAGTGCATGCCACTGCTCATCCTCAGTGGTGTTGGTAGTGACCTGTATAAACACAAACACCTAGAAACCATATTTTCTCTATAAACCACCTCTGAAATTGTACCAGTAACTCAGTGAGTGTAGAGCAACTACTTTGCATGTTAAGAAGCACAGAGCATCTAGCTTGTGTATTGAGGAGTGCTGCCACTTGAGTTTAGTATTATATTTGTTATTTTTTATTTAATTATTAATTAATTAATTTATTAATTTATTTGCCATTTGTTTACCGGGAAAGTCTGCCTGGGTCAACAGAACCCATTTTCAGTGGAGGCCCTGGGAGGTAAGCTCCAAATACAGACATATGTAGCAATTCAAACACAGCACTCATATCTTATGATTTCATTGCATAGGTTCACATAAAGACAGAAACATATATTACAGTTTAACAGTACAGATGAGTGCATTGTATAGGTTCACATAAAGATAGAATGCATATTACTGTTTACCAGTAGAGATTAATGGGAGTTCCAATAATCAAACAGTAAGCAGGTGTAACTTCTTCTTCTTCTTTCGGCTTTTCCTGATTAGGGGTCACCACAGCAGATCACCTGTCTGCTCATGATTGGCAGTAGAGTTTTATGGTGTCGTGTTGCCAGCCTGGTGCCCAACCTTCCACAGAAGGCAAACACATTCACGCACTCATGTCTAGGGTCAATTTTAGAGTGCCCAATCCACCTACAGCATGTCTTTGGGATATGGGAGGAAACCGGAGGACCCGCATGAAACCCACACAACCACAGGGAGGACATGCAGGCTCTGCACAGAAGGCACCGCAGCCAAGGATCAAACCGGAGAACCTCTTGCTGTGAGGTGACAATGCTAACCCATTATAAATAAAGTAACAGTGAGAAGACCTTGGTAAAAGTACAAGTAAATCAGCTGAATATAAGACCATTAGCAGAGTAACAATTTGTAGAGGAATGAGAAGATTAAGAGGAGGGAGCTGTGCAGAAAAGATAAAATAGAAATGGGATTAACACAGAGCAGTGCAGGTACACAGCCATGTGCTATTTAGATATTGTTTTAACAAAGTTTTAAGCACTAGGCTAGGAATTGATCTTGTTGCTAGGGGTAGAGAATTTCATACTTTTGTGACCAAGTACAAGTAAAGACACTGGCCTATTTTTTTTTTTTTGAGGGTTTCGAAATGGTTAGTATTTTTTTTGTCCTCAGATCTTGGGGTTCTGTTTGGCTGGTAGGATTTGAGTAGGTTGCTTATAGCTGGACAGGTGGAGGGTTTGTAGATTAAGTTGTGTACAATTAATAGTTGAATATAGTGGAGTTGGTTGGGGAGTTCGAGTCATTTAAGTTATTGCAGTTTTTGCAATGATCTACAGTGATGAGTGTGGTATTTAGAGTTAGTGACAAACCTTGCCACTTTGTTATAGCACTGCTCCAATCTGGATTTAATAGAAACTTGTAAGTTTGCAAGAATAGTGGCACCATAAAATGGGAGTGTAGAAGAAAAGTTTTAGCTAGGGTGAGTTAAGTTGAGGTACTTAGGAAGTGTTTATTTCTGTAGAGAATTCCTAATTTCTTGTGAATTTTTTTATATTCTGCTGGATGTGGAGGTCAAATTTCAGTTGATTATCAATAGTGACTCTAAGAGTTTCATATGATATACTATTTCAATTATTGTATTATCTATCAAGTGTATTTTGAATTAATCTGTCAGAAGTGGGATTTTTTGGGGGTGAAAGAGGATGTTTGGTTTTATTAGAATTAAGGAAACGTTGAGCATTAGTAAGCCAAATTTCAATAACAGTAAAGGGATTTTGTTGACAGAAAGGACTTTTGTGTGTTGGAGAGTAGTTCAGGAAGTGTGATAGCGGTGCAGACACTAGTGAAATCATCCGCATATTGAATGAGAGCTCCAGGGAACGAGGAAGTATGTAGGTTGTTTGTGAATATTTTAAACAGTAGAGGGCCTAAGATAGAGCCTTTTGGGACTCCTGTAGGGTTATGAAGAAAGGGGGAAGTTCATATGACCATTTCATGTCTTGTTTCTGATCATAACTTTAGAACCACTGTACTGTGTATGGGAAACACCTAAGTTGGAGAGTGTGTCAAGAAGTAAGGGGTGAGAAACAGTGTCAAAAGCTTTAGAGAGGTCAAAGAATACTGCAGATACATAGTTTCCTGATTCTCTAGCCCTGTTTACAGTGTCAGTAAAGGATATTAAAGCTGTGGATGTGCTGTAGTCAGGGAAGAAACTGTGCTGAGTCCGAGTGAGTAGGTTATTTTGTAGTAGGCATTGCATTAGCAGTTGGTGAATACATCTTTCAAAAATGTTGGAACTAGGAAATTGAATAGATATGGGGCAGAAATTAGATGGTTCTGTAGATTTTCCTCCTTTGTGGATGGGGATGATGCTAGGAACTAATGACTCAAATACAAATCTATTGATTAGAATACTGATTTGGTAGGCTATGGAATCAATGGCTAGTTTAAGGTATTGGGGTGGTAGATTGCCACTCCCTCCATGATCTCTTCACCTTGGAGAATGTGGACATCTGTGCAGTTACCAAGAATTATATAAGACCACAGAGAGTTCCCTGGCAGTGCAAAGCTCCAGTGCCTTCCACACATTTAGACCAGTAACTGCACAGACATGTAATAAAAGTGTAGTGTCTCAGTCTACATCAATAACAAACATTCTCTAGGTTAGTTAAACAGGATGATCCACTGGAGTTCTTCCCCATCGAGATTACCACAGACAGTGTCCCATACCATATCCTAGCACTGTCTATGTCCCATGAAACCCATAGCTCACCATTCAATCAGATACCATAGTTAGGGGGAACTTTAATTATTTCTCTATAAAATGGGAATCCTACCTGTCCCCAAATTTGCAAGTGCAGAGATTCCTAGACTTTGTAAGCACAAAGACCCTAAACCTGAACCAGTTAGTGAATATGCCTACTGCAGGTGCAAACATATGGGACTTGGTATTCACAAATATTGGAGAATGCTATACCCCCCTCCATCCCACTACCCAGTGTCATGTCTGCTCTGGTAAATTCAGGCCTCAAAGCAGTGTCCTTTAAATAAGAATCAATTCTGTAAACTCAGCAAACCCTGTAAGAGTTATTAACTACTCCAAGGCAAATTATCTATTATTAACTGATAAATTGTCAAAATGTCAAGATCCTCTAAACCCAGATAACACAGCAGCCTATGCAAAATTATTCACAGACGCTCTGTATAACCTTGCCAATGATTTCATAGAGGCTGCTTTTCCTACTAGAAGTAAGCACAAAACTAATTCAAAAAACAAATCACCCTAGTGGAATCCAAACTCACAAGTATTGTACAACAAAAGAAACAAATTCATAGTTAAAATTATGAACTGTAATACCAAAAAAGATAAAAGCTTTCTCATCAATATGAATAGACAACTAAGAGGACTGATTATGTCCAGCAAAGCAAAATATGGTGTGCCAGGCCAAAGGAGACCCATGAGGCTTTATTTAGCCACATCTGAAACCTCAAAGGCAGATTGGTAAATAGAGCCATGTTCATGGAACTTGGAGATATAGCAAACCTTCTGGCTCACAAATTTAGCTCCAACTATACCCCAACTGCCCCCATTAAAAACCATGTAACATAACCCCTCCAACTATCAGTAGGGAACATGTCTAAGATGATTTCTCTAAAGCCAAGAATACAGCTTCAAAGGGCCATAATAATATCCCAGAATGCATCTAAATAGCCTAAAATATGACCTATCATGGCCATTTGAGTCACTATTCAACAATAGCCTCTGCACAGGTTTCGTACCACAAAAATGAAAGGCTGCAGCATTCATGCCTTTGCATAAGGGCAGACCCTCAACAGATCCTGGGAACTATAGACCCATTAATTTTACTAGTCTTATATATAAAGCCATGGCAATGACATAGGAAACCTTCAGACACTGGACACAACCCAGTTTCATTTTGTCAAAGGCAGGTCATGCCTTCTGAATATGGAGGACTTCTTTGAGAAGGTCACTAAGACAATGCATGAGGGCAAATTGGTACATACTGCATACAGGGGCCTGGCTAAGACATTTGATCCAATACTCCACTTGGGCATTGTAAACAAACTTATGGAATTAGGCATAAACCACTATGTAATTCACTGGATAGCTGAATGGAACCCTATGGCTGTTAGCTTCGTAAACACATATGAACCTATGAACAGCATATAATTTTAATATGTTGGAGATAACATTCAGAGTAAGCAGAAACATAAGTTTGAGTGCACTGGCACAGTTCATAAACATTGGGGTAGTAGGACTGGACTTCAGAATGCTAAAGAGGTTAAGAGTATAGACTGAGCATATACAAGTGATGAGATAGTAATTCAGTAAGTTTGGGGTAAAGAAAGATGAGAAGAGGGTGTACCTTTAGAAATAAAAATTATTTCACAAGTACTACACAGGTCTGTTAGGAATGAATAGGCAAACTAATGGCTGTTATATGCAAAAGAAATGAGCAGTTACAGTTATACATGCAATTTTAAATGTTGGGCGAAATGTACTGTGCAACTTATGCACTTCCGTCAGTAATTTCAAGCAGAGTGGATAAGAAGGAGCAGATATACCCCAGGATTCATGAAGCTCAGCGCAAGGCCGGCATTAGGCTTGCACCGACTGTGTGGCATAAACATGGCGCAATAACACCAAATGCATATTAATGAAGGCACGCTGCCGCCACAGCCACGTGCATAGGAAACGAGCACGAGTGCATAAGGCGTGTCGAAGTGCCGCACGGAAGTGTGGAAATGTCAGCTGTCGACGTGCAACCTAAAATGCTTGCATATAACAATTTGCATGCAATAGTAATCACATCTGTCAGTGTCCGTGGATACTGAAATGTATGCAAAGCTTGCAAGACAGTTCCTGCAAACACAAAATGAAGAAGCAAACACAAATGCATGGTAGGGAATCACAGGTCTCCATCCCTCAAACAAATGACAATGAAAACCGTGTGCCCGTAGTCCAGCGCAGTGTAGATAGTTATACCAAGTGGAAGTGAAACGCATCATGTTAGCGCGCCGCCAATAGCTACGTCCAGCCCAATGGTCAGGGTCACCAGCTGTCCCACATTGTGAGGGAGAGTACACAGCTGAGCAGATGTGTCCATAACAAAACCATGATAAATGTAAATATCTAGCAACCATATGACAGAATTATATCCCATAATGCATGTAATAGTCACATACAATAGGTATGTCTGTATTTAACATACCATATGTGACAGGAAATAGAATAAGCATGAAAACGAAACAGAAGGAGCATATAAACTGCTACAGCAATAAGACAACATGTAGGCTTAAAGGAACAGTATTTTCCGTAGCGTTGACTGTGGGTATGAGTTGTCCAGTACAATCGGATATGTGTCCAGAATATATCCCATCCTGGACATAGGAAAAGGTGGCATCCTACCAATGATCAGAGCAGTCAGCCAAAATCCGCACATCTGTGGTCCAAGCCGTACTTGTCAGGATGTGTCACAGTTGAACGGGTATTACCCGGGTGTACCAACCATGTCATGAAAGTTAAGTATGGGCGTGTACCTATGTGCGTGATGTATAGCATGTGGAAGGTGAAACATGCCAGGGTAGTCCACACAGCCATGCAGGTACCTGACATATGTAGTGTATGCAATGTGTTACCTTGACCATGTGTCATGGGCCATCAACCAAAGCAGTGATGGATGGAGTGTCAGGAATATGGGTGTGGGGGGGATGGGTAATGGTATAATCCTCAAAGGTGAGACTGTGTCGTATGCAGAATAGGTGAACTGGAGGTGTATGAGGGAGAAGCAGGTGAATCAGAAAGAAACACAAAGAACATGTATACACATCTGCAATACAACCTGACAGGCCATACTGTAGAACACAATCCCACAAACATATGAGTATTAAGATGTGCGATACAAATGTACAGAAATGTCACCGGCACATACCCACAGATTGGTCCTGATGGAACCGGCCAATTCAAATGCAACACACCTGGATGCATAATGGAATACCCATCATCCCGTCCACAGCACACAACCCGCCCCCATACCTGAACGTCCACCAAATCCAGCCATACTTGGCCTACTAGCTTGGAGCAGCCACATCTATACATAGAGACCACTACTCATATGTAGTAGGTAGTGTCACCCTAGGCAGTTTCAGGATTGCAAACTATGTATCCCTTGCATGTAAAACCCCCATCACATTTTCGTAAAGCCAAAAGAATGGTTGGTATTGGTCTTGTTACATTTTTGGATATCCCTCATGGGATAAGTAACTTGTGTAAACATCAGAATGAGTATCCAGAAACGATTTCCAGTCCTGTAGACATCTGGACACAAGTTGGAATGTGCAGTAGTGGTGCACGAGACTGTCCAGCCCTAGATGGTCATGCAGAACCTACTACCCAGGATCAAACACCTGCCCGTGATGCGCATGTCCCGACATGAATAATTGAGAGAATATATTGTACATTCACATAGTGGCACTTGGAAATAGGATGATGAAGGTGCTGACATAAACAGGATACCCCCTGTTCCACTGTGTGAGGGACAGTCACTGTGTGGGTAGGTGTGTCCTGACCAACAATGATGCAATGCCAAAAGTCCTGTGATTGTAGGAAATAACTATGCACCATACTGCATGTAACAGTTGCCTAAAGCGGTCATGTCAGGATAGAAAATACGTAATTCATACAAGAAACAGACTAACAACTAAAGTGCTAAAGGTATAGGCTCTCAGCTAGGAAAATAATGAATGTTCTAAACCTGCAATGACCGTGGGTATGTGTTGGCCTAAACAATCTGGTGTCCCCAGAATATATCCCAACCTGTACATATGACAATGTGTCAACCCTACCAATGGTCAGAGCATTCGCACAATAACTGGCCAGCCTCTTAATCACTCACAAAGCCAGTGACCTTTGGAGGAAAGGTGTTGAATGAGAATGACTAATTACAACAATTAAGAGTAATAGACGCATTTAACTGCAGAAAATTAGTAGTAATACGAATCTGTCAACACGTTTCAAGTTAATAGTACTAATATGGTAGAAGTGTCCGTGATTGTCCCTGATTTGTCATAGCCTTGTCCCTGTCACTGTAGAAACTAGTCCCCGAGTATCATAGAGGTCCGTACACATATGTACACCAATCATCACATTTGTTGACATGACTATTGCATACCTGTAGTGAATTTATAACTGATGTCCAGAATAATATTCATTGTATCTATAAATGAATGAAATAGTCAAATGTGAAGGGAAACACGTATATATATATATATATATATATATATATATATATATATATATATAGATATATAGATATATATATATATATATATATATATATATTTATATATATATATCTATATATATACAGAATGAACGCCGAAAGACGAAAGCAAACATAAGGGTTGTGAAGGGAATCTAGAGCAAGTAAGGTATTATAAAGTGCTCACAGCGTATGTCAGATAAAGCTGCACAAGAGTGAGTAGAGCACTGCTATTCACACCAGAGGCAGGGTTATACCAGTGGCCATAACATCGTTGAAGTGCTATGTCAACATTATACACAGACGGAATGTAGTACATGTTGCGACCATCTACACTTGTAACCCGCAAATCGTTCGTAATACTTAACACCAGAAAAGGCACATATGTGCAAATAGGAATGGATGGGGACGCTGTGAATACATGAGGCAGTACAAAATGTGCGTAGGGCCCCAATGCTCTGGAGAGGGCAATGTGTAAAGGTGTGTCATGGCTGCGATATCAGGTGGATAATGGCTGTTATGCATGGAAACTCAACACGGGTGTGCTGAAGAAACTATGGATATGCGATTATGGACACAGGAGTGCTAGGGTATGTTGTGCTGGTTGCAATGGAGCGGCCCGTGGAGGTCAGCTAGTATGTAGGTGCAATTCCCAGACAGAGCATCATCTGCATGGAGACATGCGTGAATGGGCGTATCATTGTCGGATGTTGTGCGTCAGGGCTGGCAGCCTGGCACGTAAAACCTATCTGCCAACCATTAGCGGAACAGAGTTCTGTTGTGACAACCCCAAACTGGGAAAAGCAGAGAGACACAACTACATGCAGACATCAATATGTTGACGTACAATCTTCGGAACACAAACACTCATTCTATTAACATTAATAATATGAATGTGCACAGAAACAAACACAGTAGCAGGAATAATAGGCTGCACATACAAGTAATAGGTTGAATGACACTGTATCACATCACACTTATCAGCAGCACCCCAGACATGAAAAACGTGCAATATCTGTCCGCTGTATAACGTGCAGTATACTGATCACAAGTTCACCGGAGTGAAGTGTCGGTGTCATAATGACTAAGGCAATAGTATGCTGTTGAAGCAGAGATAAAACCCAATACGCATGTGTCTATGTCCGGGAAATGTATAGGTTAATGGACACACAGATGTATATATAGATAAAAACGTATATATAATACATATATATATATATATATATATATATATATATATATATATATATATATATATTTATTTATTTATTTATACACACACACACACACACACACACACATATATATATATATATATATATATATATACAGATATATATATATATATATTTATATCTATATATATATATATATATATATATATATATTATATATATATATATATATATATATACACACACACACACACACACACAAAGATATACTACATATATATAGATAGATATATATACACACATACAACAGGTATTGATATATACACATACACACAAAACAAATATATATATGTCATTGTAGATATACACATGTACATGACTAGGTTACTTTAGAGCAATTAGTGTTAACATATTTACAGCCCAGGCATATGTGACTGGGAGGTCCAATAAATAAACGTTGTACCCCCCCACACTGCCCAGCTAGGCCGGTCAGACATATGGACAGGCAATAAAGATAAATACACTGCTGCTGTCCAAAACACCGGCAGGAAAGTACCAGTGGGAGAGATCTGCAAGGTCTACACTTTAAACATGGATAACGGTGTCCCTTGCGGGACCCCAAAAATTCAGTGTACGTGTGAACCCATCATCATCGATGTGAGCAGGATGTAGGTGTACATGGAACAGTAGGTTGTGCAAGTGTGATAATACATGAATTGGCAAAATGTACGACATGTATCCCGAGACGGGGAGAGTGGGCAATGTGTAGGGGTCTGCTTAATACCCCAGCTGTGCTCACAGTAAGCATTTGCCATGAGTGCTGTAGAGGGGTGCCAGGTAGGTGAACCATGGGTATGCAATAATGGGCTTAAGTGTGCAGGTGCTGGTTGGCAGAGATGTAGTAGGCCCGCCCAGTGAAAGTCATTAATATTCCTATGTGGGCATAGCAGACGCCTATACCTCCCAAACCTGAAGAGCACATCTACCGAATAGTCTGTAAACCATTGGGGGAATACATAGGGACCAAATCATTGCCGTGTACCCGATTAGCATGGACGTCTATAGTTATAAATCAGAATGTAACAAAGTCCAACTAAACACTTCCAGAGCTAGTGATATTAGGTGGACAGGTGGTGGAATACAGGTAATGACAGATGACAACATGTATGAGTCATAAACAGCATGTACCTCGACAAACGTGAATGAATACATATGCTCTGTGACTGTCAATGTGTCTGGTTAATAGAACCAATTGTCTAAATGTGTCCCACAGGGTGTTATGCAGTGTTCCTGATACAGTGTTCATTCTCCCCCATTGGTATGTGAGGTCTGCTAGTGATGGAAAGTGCATAATTTGCTGACCACCTTAGGTAGATGATAGCATAATAAATGAGGTTTACCACCCGTACGCCTTTGAGGGACACACCCGTCTGGGCAGTTGTGTCCTGCAAAATGAATGTTATGGCACATGGCCTGTGAGTTCAGGAAAGGAGGCCATATATTGTGTGTAGTGGTGTCAGAAATGAATATGTTGTATCAGAAACAGCTACATGTAACAGGAAACAGTATTAGCAATTATAATGCTACAAGAATAACCTTAACGTATGCAAACGGTTGAGGTAGTCAGTTTACTACTGGCTGTGGGTATGTGTTGCCTTGACACATGTGATAGCTCTACATATAGGATCTACAGGGCCACCACCATTCTGAATGGCCAAAGTGGGACCTGCACTGTAGAAATATCAGACGTACCAGGGCAGAACATACCTACAGCCATGCATCATACAGAAATATACATATCAGCACAAATCAAAGTGTAGTCTAGCAGCATTAAAGTTGCTTATGCTACTACATATAACATATCGACGTGTCAGGTATACAAGACCTGTAACAAGCAACCACTACAGACACGTAGAATATGAGAATGTCCCCTAATCAGGACAGTTGCAATGGCTAGAGTATTGTCACATGACATATGCCTAATGAGGGACTGTCCCATGCAAAGTGGGAAAGGTGTTACTCCTACAGTCTCCCGTCGTGCATTCTGAAAGGTGGAAAACATACAGTAGGTATGCGGTAGCATGACTCTGTGGACAGCTGAGTTAACAAAATAATATTCACATGTCAGCATTGCAGAGTATCGGTTCCCATGTATCAGGCAGACGGGAGCAGATTGTATGAGGAACATGCATATAATATGATTTCGGCACTGGTCAGGCCGCCAAGTCCGTACAGTCGAACGCCTGTCGTCGCCAAATGGTTAGACATACCTGATACTGTAGTCATGTAGTCTGATGTAATACGCATCACAAGGGATCGCACACACCCAGCATGAGTGACAAATGTAAGCAGAAATGTTGGTGAGCGAGCAGCTGTAAGCATGTTAGTCTACCAGTATGCCAGTAGTGCACTGTCAAAGAAATGTGGAGTCTAAACGGGTATAAGGTGCTGTAACCAGAGGTCAGCAGTGCTTAACACTGTGCAAACCCACGCACAACTGCTCCCACCTGCTGGAATGTGCCTTACCCAGTCCGTATCCAAAGGCGTCGGTCTGTCCGCAAACAAAGAATCATCCTATTCATGTGTTGGTAGCAGTACCCTGTGCACATAGCTCATGTGAATTAACAATAGACCATGGCATATGTACAGACAATAGACCACAAACACACCATACAGCACAGTCATCCAACAGTATAGCAATGTACTGGCAGATATGTCCAGACCACTGGTGTATGTATGTCTGGCCATCCTGTGTTTCAGTGTGTGAGCATGCCCAGTATGACTGTTACGCATGTTGTCGACCGACATTACCGTCATACCGTCATGTGTGTGAGCATGCCAAGTATGGTCAACTGTATTGCATGTGTCACATGTCCAGATAGTCAGTACTGTGTTGCCGACCCCTCCGTTATACACAGACAGGTGTCATGCTGTGTCTGCAGGGTAGCTAATGGCCATGTGGCATTGACAGTTGTGTCATGTCTGCATAGCGTGGGGGGACATCCAACCGCATCCACAGTCCTACACAGCACAGTGGGTGGCACACATGACTCTCACATGTGTAGGTTGGACGAGGGCACAGCTAACAGTTGTATACATCTGCCACTACTGTACTGGTATGCCAGGTACTCCATGTCAGTGTGTGGACCTACCTAAATTGCTGGTTGGAGGGATACCAGTGTACGTCAGATCCCAGCTTTAAATACCAGCATAGTGGTGTTGGACGTCCTAGCTTTCACAACCTACATCAAACTGCCTGGCCTGCTGTAGTCTGTGTGTGTCTTTGGGGGTTGGGGTCATTCATTGGGCATATCCATAGGCCATTGTATATCATTTGTCTGTCCAGCTGCATGGAACATGTGTGGGCTGTGTGGACACACACGGTGTTCAGCCCGTAATCTGCAGTGGGTTAGGACACCCTGTGTACTACTGGCTACCATTGTGACCCCCGTATGTGCTACAGATGTCATGGTGCCACTATGGACGTGTACTGCCTGCTGCCCTAACATTCGGCCACCAAAGTCTCTTGTATGCTTATATACATACCATAGCAATGGGTAAATATACATTCCAATACAACTGCCAATTCTTAGGTCGATAGATGTACCCTGGGGGTGTTATGGACCTGAGGACGGTGCTGGAGGGCTGCCTATGTCGGATGCACACAGTGCCCCTCCTATACATGGCCAAGCACAGGTAGTGTCATGTTTGCCATCCATTGTACTGTGTGCGGGTCAGAGAGGGGAAATCCATGGGTACCTACTGTATCAGTGCATATGCCTTGTGTTGCCTCTTTGCCAAGGGCAGGTCATACTGTGCACAGCCTTTTGCCGACTGGGCCCTGCTCAGGTAGTTCCTTCGCCAAGTCACACTGTGCCTGTACAGGCCTTGGCAGTGGTGTTGGACTGTGTGGCCCTGCCCCACGCTGTTCCTCCTGTAACTGTTACTGCAGGATCAGATTGTGTTGCATAGCAAATACCATAACAAATTGTGTGCATGTAGCTAGTGAATACTGCAGGGCTCCACCGGATGTGTCTGGATACCAGAACCGTGAACTGAGCATCCCAAACACATGCTCAATTATATGTCTTGCCTGTGCATCCACCTCATTATGGTGTGAGTGTTCAGATGTGTGTGCATTGCTGATGGGTGTCATCAGCCACAACACCAGTGGTTACCCAGCATCCCCCACTAGGAGACTGTAGGGGATGTCCATATTGGCAAAGGTGTGGTACAGCTGTGTCAGAAGCCATATACCGGAATCATCATAGCTTTCAAGGCAGACAGCACACACATTCAGTCTAATGCCCTGGCCATCACATATGGCCTAGCTGTTGGAGGGTATGCCCCTGCAGTGACTGTAGGCCCTATCCCGCTCACTGGGTGGTGCTTTGATGTGTACGTGTGTGCAGGCTATAGCACCCAGTACCCCAGGGTAGTCATCCATGTGGTTGAAGAGATGCATATTGCTGGTCTACTAATCATGTGTGTTGAGGACATGTACGTGCTCACTAGTATGTGTTGACATGGCGTCTGTGAACTGGTGCAATACTCTGGATGCAGATGCCTGTGAGATCCCCATGATATCCCCAGTTGGGCTGTGTGAGGTGCCTGTGGCTAGTATACCTAGGCCAACACATACCATGGTATCCACTGTGATGGGTTTCCCTCGGCCTGTTTGATGTGTCAGGTGTGGCAGGCACAGGTCAACAAGCCACTGTAGGAGGTCTCTGTCCACCCCATAGTGCTCTACCATTCCCAGCTGATGTAGCCCCTGGTAAGGCACCCTGGGTCTATAAAGTCTTATGTCACCCCAGTAAAGTTCTGCAATGTATGTACAGTATGCTTCTCGCCCCTCCCATGCTGTCAACTATATTCGAGCCCTGCACCCGGCTAACTACACACATACACTCCAGGGATCTGCATCACACCCTGGGGATAAATGGGATACACTATTGTCAACCTCATCTGCATAGTATAGTCTTCTAATGAATAGTTATATGACCCATACCGAACCTCCAAATTAATAACCACTGCTTAGTGTCGCTCAGATCTGTACACAACTGCTAACAGGTGCCTTACTATCACCATATTCGATGTCCCATGGTCTTCCCAGCAACAAAATAACCGGTGTCTACACGACTACAACCCGGGACCCTGCACACAACAGACGATGTGCATTACCACTACGCCATGGCAGATATACATACATTCCAGGTTATCATGTACAGATCATCCGGCACAAACATTCAATAGTGCTGATGTCCCCAGACATATATGTTTATATCTATGTCTATCTCTCTATATCTATATATATCATATATATTATATGTATACATATATACATATATATCTATATATATATATATATATATATATATATATATATATATATATATATATATACATACATACATACACACATATACATGTACACACATATGTAGATATTGCATTTATATCACAACAGCGGACCACATGACAGCAAATCATTAGACAGGAATGAAAAGGAAACTACATGTGCCACCAGCATCATGTAGTGTTGTTACTATCAAGGCATGTGTGTTTTGTTGCATCACACGTATCAGACTGTATTAAGGGTAAGAGTAGGGCTGCTGACATTTACTCACCAGACCTATTGGCAAATGTATGTGTTGACAACCCGGTGTCTTGGCAGAATATGCGGGCTGTGGACACTCTATAGGTCAGCAACAAAACACACTGAACACATTCTGCAGCTAGCCACCCACAGATACCAACACATAGGGTATAATTGCCAAACACACACACCTGCCACGCCTTGGAATTGAGCACCTACCTGTCTAGCCTACCACACTACAGCATTAGGCAGTAACAGAACGTGCTACTGAGTTTCAGCATCCCAGCACTCCTAGAGGCATACTTCTGGGTGGGTGACATCATCAGCAAAGGCAAAGACACCGATAGGGAGTGTACGGAGAGTGAGCTATCTAAAAACATCATTCTGTTCCCAGATAGCTGGAAACACACACACACGCGGCAGGGCTGGGAGTCAAACATACAACTAACTATCTTATCACACTACAGCATTTCGCAGTTACAGAACGCGCTACCGAGATTACTGGAACACAGCACTCCCAGAGGCATACATCTAGGTGGATGACATCATCAGCAAAGGTAAAGATGCCGATAGGGAATGTCTGGAGAGTGAGCAGTCTAAAAGCATTACTCTGTCCCCAGGCAGCTGGAAACACAGACACACACACTTGGCAGGGCTGGGAGTCGAACATACACCTAACTACCTTATCACACTACAGCATTACGCCGTTACAGAAAGCGCTACCAAGATTACTGGAACACAGCACTCCCAGAGACATACTTCTAGGTGGATGACATAATCAGCAAAGGCAAAGACGCCGATAGGGAATGTATGGAGAGTGAGCAGTCTAAAAGCATATTACTGTCCCAAGGTAGATGGAGACAAACACACGGCAGTGGTGTGAGCGGGACAACTGCCTATCTACGGAGAACTATTACAACACTACATAGATACGAGATGCGCCACAGACAGTACACCCTTCAAGACAGTCAACCAGTGTGTTCAATGTAGGAATCAATCCTGACGTGGGGTATGGACATCTGTTGCCTGGATGACCACTATCACTACACAGGATTTCAATAGTCATGCCAATACACAGAGGCATATAACTGACACAAGGTGTCACTGGGCATGCTCACACACTTAGTAGCACACGTCCATTTGGAATGTACTGTGTGTCCATCTACACAACAGCATACTGGGCATGCTCACACACTTAGTAGTAGTGAAGGGCTGTCTTGTATGCACACGGATTCGAAAAATGGAAGGGCACAGTGTGTCAATAGTGAACATTGTTAGCACGAACACTGCACTACATATATCTGACACCGGTCATCAGTGCTAGATGTGTAGCGTTCGTAATCACAGCTGACAATCCAGATCCAACAATGGGGAATATGGACATCTCTGCAGTGAGGAACACCTGGCATATGGCACAGTTGTGCACAACAGCACTACCACCATATACCTCAGATACAGACATGTGGGCCATAAGACCATGATGGACCACTCCAGGAGTTACTGTCCCCATGTACATGAAGGCCACTCACATGTACTGACCAGTACACACTCAGGAGTCATCACAGATGTCTCAGGTGCAGATCACAGTGGTAAATGCCGCATTCTACTATGTAGCCCTCAGACATCACCATGTCCTTGGACCAGCAACACAAATCCATACATTACTACAACACCATGTTACTCATGACCAGTGGACTGTACATAGGTCTACAGCAACTGTGCAGACTACACATGTACTGACAGGGTTCCATCATGTGTTATTCAATGCAATGATACCACTGTTCATAACCAGGTCGGCTCTACACATAACAGGGACCCTGGGCCTTACACAGCTGTTGCTGTACACCAAAAAACACTCATGTTTGGATATGACATACATGTAATTGCCATGGATATGTACATGGTCCACACACACACACAACATATATGTACATAGCATAGCTTTTGCTGTCCTCTGTGCAGACAAGTGGCTACAGCAATCACACGCATGCACATGGAAGGTAGATCCATGGCTGTTGAATGCTAACAGTACATAAGGTAGCAATGTTGACTGAGGTAACATTCCCTCTGCACTAGTTATCCATGACAACCATCATATCATACAACAGTTCATGTGTCATGTATGTCATCACACATGTCCACCAATTGCAATGCATACAAACATGGCTACATGACAGGAATGTAGGACCAATGCACATGTACATGTAGTGGTGTGCATTCAGCTACCATGCATGTGCAGTAGCTGATGTATGCCGTTCATCTGTGTCTAACTACAACATGCAGTTGCAATGCAGCCCCATCATTGACACCTGTATATGGTGAAATACTGACAGTACGGTAGGATGTACATCAGGTATGGATGGATGTGTGTACATAAAGTGGTGGTCTACCTTTGCAGATGGATGTTTGCTGAAGACAGCTCACAGGTGTGTCACAAGCCATCCTACCATGACATGTGCAAACAGTACGCTATGTTACTGTTACTTGAAGGTGAAGACATACAACCTACACAGCGGTCAGGGTGTTACTGACTGTAAATCACTTGACACCTGTAACACTTACGTCCTGTGTGCATATAGCAGCACAATTGCCGAAAGTGGCTTTGGTACACATAATGCGGCCAATACAGCTGCATGTCTGTCAGACATATCATCATATAGCAGGTGTATGATTCACAGTATTGCCATGTGTGTTTGCTTGTGTGACCATATATGCCACGTATGGTGGGGAATACATCCCAATTGTTACACACCCCTGTACACTGTTGTAGAGATCTGTACATACTGCAGTGTAGAAAGCAAGACGTAGGCAGGGGTGGTGTGTGTATCACATACATGTCAGCTATCTGTATGTGAATGACATTTCTGGACGCCACAGTGTGTGTGTGTGTGTGTGTGTGTGTGTGTGTGTGTGTGTGTGTGTGTGTGTGTGTGTGTGTGTATATGCATGTATGTATGGCTGTCTGGTGCACGGAGTGAGGGTGTATGCTACCATACAGAACAGACAGGATCCCAAACCCCTCATAGTGATGCAGTCTACTACCCTGTTGATGCCATCGGTCTCAGCCTTACTGGCTACTTGTACATGTTCATTCTCTGTGTCACATCATGTGGGTGCACAGTACTGTGAAGGTGATTACCACATAGGCAGGGGTCCTCACCTCAACACTATCGAGTGTGCATTATAGTGTTGTTGACCCCGTGAGTGTGGGCATGTTACTGTGTGTTTCTGTGTATGTCTGTGCGTGTTCTCATCCTGTAATGTGACAGTGTATTACTGCTACACAGTGAGGCCTCATGCTATCAACTGGCCTCTAATGTTGACATCAGCCAGACCGCTGTGTAACCCCCCCCGCACCATGTCACTATACCCGTGATGTGACCCGGTATGGATGTCACGTCTCTAGCCACTGTAGCCTATTAAACAGCTCACATACTGCTGGATCAGTAGATGTGTGGATATCTGTGGAATGGTAGCCTTTCTAACAGTGAGATTGAGGCTACATATAGCATGCTGGTATTGCCATACATGCCTGTGAGTACTCCACATTTACACATGGGAAACTGCAAACACTGCTACTTATTGGCACATGCAATTAGACCTTAAGGAGGGAAGCAGGGCATCATTACCAATATGTTGTTACTGTTGTTACCAAGACACATACTGTGAACACACAACAATGCACTCTAACTGCAAACACTGTAAGATAATCGCACGTGCAATTAGACCTTAAGGAGGGAAGCAGGGCATAATTACCAACATGCTGTTACTGTTGTTACCAAGACACATACTGTGAACATATAACAATGGATTCTAAACCTGTACTACATGGTATGTCTGGTGCATGTCAGCAGTACACAACAAATGTAATATACACTTATCTTACTATTCTGTTCACCCTGTGCATCAGACCATATGAGCATGTCCCTGCACCGATGGTGTGGATGACAGGGGTGCAGCACAGGCATCATCATATGCACAGGGTGATAATGTTTGCCAGGGGCATAGGCTGCACCAGTGGATGACATCATGTGTGTGGGTTAGGGCCAGTGATCTGATTGGACATGTGTGGTTGTTATGCATGTGGATGTTGTGGTGCTCTACAGATGTTTCTGCTGTGTGCGTGTATGTGTGCACACAGTTCTGCCATGTGTCCGGCCTACACAGGGGTATTATTGACAGCTCCAGCTTGTACAGACCAGGATGTACAGCTCACTGTGTCCAGCCACGTGACCTGTGCCTGCCAGGGGTTGCACAGTCACTACCAGGCAGAGGTACAGATTGGCTACTGTCCGATGACACATGTCCACTGGAACTGTGTCCCTGCTGGGAACTTCTAGGGCCATGTCCATGTGGCCTGCTGTGTCCTGGTGTGGACAGGGCAGCACCAGCACTGTGGGAGCAGGCATGTGAGGTAGCTCATTCACGTTGACCTGAACCAGGTGGTGTAGCTGGTCTACGTCCACGTGACCTACGCCTCACTCCTACCAGATGTTCCAGCACAGACAGCTCATGCTCGCGGATTGCCATGCCATGGTCAAGGATTCCAAACATGTCACCCAATCGCCTGTCCAGAACATCAGCAATCTGCTGTTGAGCATTTGCCAATGCCTGGATGTTGTCATTTAAAGAACGAATAGCAGCCCTCTGAAGCCTCTGCCCTTCTCTGTTCTGCCATTCAGCATTTGCCTGTGCTGCCATTACAGTCTGAAATATGCGTCTGGTGACACCAGCTACTGCGCTCTGTCCTGCAGGTGCATGTCTGCCAGAGGTCCTCCCATGAGCAGCACTGGCCACATGCCTGTGTGGCACATCTGCAGTCATTACACTGACACCATGGCGTGAAGACACACCTTCTGTAGCCACCACACATTCCTGTTCCAAGCTAACATACGCTGACTGTCCTTCCTCTATAGCCACTGGTGATGGGGTATGTGTTAACATGAGAACTGTGTGTGGAGAAGAGGGGGACATAGCTGGTATGGCAACCATTGGCACAGATTCAGCCCCTGACAACCCTGCCTTTACCTCATGCATATGTTCATCACTGCTAGAATCTGTGGGGACATTAACATCAGATGGACCGCAGGAGGGCAATGCACCTACATCAACTGTGAATGCAAAGAAAGACTCTACATTACAATAGACACACAGACAGAGACACAGACACACAGACAGACAGAGACACAGACACACAGACAGACACAGACACACAGACAGACAGTGACACAGACACACAGTCAGACAGAGACAGAGACATAGACACGCAGAAACAGACACAGACACACAGACAGACCACGCATGTGATTTGACAGACGGCATGCAGCATGCATGTGATACAGCAGACGGCATGCAGCTCAGACATTAATAGTGGTAGTTAGCATACATCCCTGGGTTGCACACAACAGCAAGCAGGTGTCATATCAGAAGCCATGCAGTTCACACAATCATGGTAGTGAGCATGCATCCCTGTGATACACCATGTGGACCAGCACAGTTTAACAGTACACATGGCTGATGTGACCTTGACATTAACATGTAGTATGACATGTAATCTGCTGATGTGTGCATTGACATGCATACATGTCTGACACAATGGTGTCCTGACACATGTACAGCAGTGTAATGGGTATCATTTGCAGTGTTGTCTGTATGCCCTACACATAGAATGCACTTTTAGCAGATGTGCATGAGCATTGAAAGGTAGTATGAGGCATCTACATTGCTATACAGTATGAAGTGCAGACACTGTGCCATTGCATGGCATCATGAGGCATCTATATTGCTATACAGTGTGGAATACACACACAGTGCATAGCCATGACTGTGTGCATACACATTACATAACTACTGTGGATTGTGATCCACGTCGCTGAGGTGTATACACACTAAACCATGCTGTGTCATGTGACAGGTCACTGTAAGATCTACGGATGACACCCCTGCACAACTACTAAAATGTCTTAGCTGCCTGGCAACCATGTCCACACATGGCAAACTTGTCAATGCACCATGTCCCACATGACATTTATGTACCACACACACAAGATGCATGGCTGACAGTGATGTCCAATAGCAGCAAGGGAAATGTACGGTATCTGTGGCCTGATGTGGTGTCTATGTCTGTGGAAGCTGTACAGGTGACTACTGTCATGCTATGACACAGTCATGATGTTCAACACATCTTATATGGTCGAATTAAGTGACACCTCCACAAGCTATGCACAGGCTTTTAGGATGTCCAGTGTTCTACATCAACTATATAACCATTCAACAAAGGCTATAGTTGGACCATGTGTGGACAATGTGCAACAGGGTGTATACACATCACATCTACTGTGTGTTGCTACATGTCTCTGGCCATCCTCCATGGCCATGTGTGAACATGTGTTGGCCAAATGTTTGTGATGGCCATCTATCTCACATGTCTGTATTGTCCTATATGACATACACCCATGGATGTCAGATACGTCACTGCCCACAGGGTTATGCAGACAAAGGGTTGTATGTTTGGTATGTGGGGTATGTATTATGGGATAGTGAGACAATATTGCAGTCGGAACACTACATGTCTGGGACATATCAGATGGCACATCACAATGTGTGCACCAATTTCAGGGGCAAATTACACAATGGTGAATCCTGTGGGTTGCCCATATCCCAGCTCACTGTGTGGTACTGTTTGCGTACCACACGTGTGCTGTTCCAATGTATAGTACATATGCCTACATTGAACAACACCTCCACCTTTGTATGCACAGCTGTCCACACATCAAGCAATGACAGATACTGTGGTTTCATGTCGGTGTTTCATTTAGTTTGTATATATTGCACATGGGTAGCCAGTGTGATTGATGACAGATGTGACCTGTATATCGTGACTGGACCATACATTATGTGTACATGTGTTAACTGGCCACATGGCAAACAGATCTATACATTAACATGCCTGATACTGATAACTGCCACTTGCAATGGACTGATGTCTGTGCGGCATGCCAGAGGTACCTGTATAGGGGTGACACAGCAGTTTGTACATTATCCATGACTGTATGACAGCTACAAGGTGCACTGTGCATGTTAATACATTCACCTGTACAATAGCATATAGTATGCACATGTGTGCATACACAGGGTAGCATACTATAGTATGTGGGATGTGTCTAAACATACTTTGCATATGATGTTACATTACATATTGTACAGTGACACATGCAACTAAATGGGATATAATCGTCATATGTGCAGTAGTGACTTACCAGGCAAGTCCAGGCTCGGTGGTTGGGAGACACCCACCTCCACGATGGCAGCTAGTGTTTGTGGATGCTGTTCTGAGGGTGTCCCCAGGCTGGCCAGTAGCTCGTCGGTGGGTGTGAGTGGGGACTGGCTTGGTGGCCCACCACCTGTTCCACCTTGTTCCCTGGCGATTGTATTGGCATGCTGTTTTGCATGTCATATCAGGTCCGTGCAATGTCTGCGCACCTGCTGGTAGGTGCAGTTATGGCCACCCACATCATTAACCCTCCTGCAAAGTTCCTGCCACAGGTCATCACGCTGCTGGGCAGCTGGGCATGCTGTGGCACATAGCTGAACAACACCTCATAGTTATCATGGAGGTACAGTATGAGGGAATCATCCTCCAGGTGGCTATACGCTGGCAGGCATGAACGAGGCATTATCTGGAAGACATAATGATGGAGACAGGTCACAGTATCACAGAGATGTACAGAGATACAGCTGCACATACATTTGTATTAAATCTAGTACATATGAACAGTTATCTTTGCAAATCGTCATGACCCTGACACGACTGACATGTTTGTGTCACACACATGTAACACCCGTTGTGCATTGGATATCATCACCATATATGTGTGTCACCTCATTACATTGCTCATACTCCATGTGAAGGCTATCTTGATGTGGGCATGTCTGTTTGCCTGTACTGGTGTTCTTACCTATCAGCACATGCCTGGATGTGTCCACAGTAATGCTGTTGACCTTGATGCTGTGTATATGTCACATATCAACACATACACTGCCTTAACGGACATGAGCAGTGACAATGCACACATGCACACGGAAACCTTTACATGCATGTGTTTTGCCATATACATCTACACGGCACTGTACAGCAGTTCAACATCTTGCCACGAATCGCCTGTGTTGCACATGTGATACACATGGGACAATGGCTAGCCGGACGTTATTCGCAGGGATGGTTATCAACTATAGCATGTACGGGCAAGGTTTTCTAGCTGTATCTAACAGCCATTTTGCCACCGCCAGGTGCATCAGTGCCACATTACTGATCCAGACAGTTAATGATACATCTACCATGCAGTCATCGCACCATGTATGACAGAGATGACATGTGCAGCTTTGATGGACAGGGTTGCATGGTATGGCAGGAGTATGTAACATGTATGGCACAGGGATCTGTCCTGCATGTGGCGATCCTTGTAGTAGGATGGTAGCTGTCCATGATGTATGTCTTCCAGATCAGGATACGTACGTGTAGCATGTCCAATATCACAGTGTAGCACATGTCTTTATGCAAGGTAGCCAGCATGTTGCATAGTGGAGGTGAGGATTGTGAAGGCTGGTATCGCCCATCCACACATGGCCAATACTGCTTAAAGGTGATATGTGATCCGATATTGGTCACCCGAGTGCTGAGTATGCCTGTCCAATGATCTCCATGCTCATGGATGGCACCCTGTCATGACATGGGTGCCTCGTATGACTACCTAATAGGCCTGGAGACGTCACCAGCTCAGGGAGGTGAACTGCACAGCACCATCCCTTACACACAGTGTCCATAACGTTGACCGCTACCTAGGTGGTAGTTAATGGGTACAGGGTTATTCACATAGCGGTGACAATGCTATTAGCAGCTGTCAGATTTTGCGCATATGTCACACACCTCACCCACAAAGCCCATTCTGTATGTTGTCCACAACACTGAGACAGCTATTGCTCCTAGGTCATGGCCATTCACATCCTTACATACACAGATGCCTCCCATTTGTCTGTGTGGTATGGGATACAATGAGGGGGGAGTACAAAACATTAACCCTGTTTTACTATAGCTGCCACTGGTGTGATATATGCACATGTCACTCAGACACCTTTTGTAGTGTTGCTTCTGTCAACAGGCCACTGGTAGAACACTCCTGTGACATACGAAGGTACATCTAGTATGCTCAGTGTAGCTGGAACACAGTATGAGTGATGATGTCCTATGACCTGTCACAGGTATGCTATGCAGAGTGAAATCATCCATACTGTCATCTACATCTGTACTGCTAACATCTACATTGATAAAGATTCATAGACTTGCAGACCATACTCAGCAGGGTAATAGTGCAGTGCCTCCAATTATGACTGACATCTCCATTGTGGGTTGCAGTGGGTTTATATTATCCAACACCCTATCTGTATTGCATATTCATGCTCAGCACTTGTTCTGAACATGTAAGCACTTCATGAGCTACTAATTACTATAGCACCCATTCCAACTCATTTCTTACAAGGACACTGTCTGTCCTTACATTTCCAGCTTGCTTACAGTACAACAGCTGTTGTACACACGTACCTCACATATCTTGTGAGACATGGTTGAATATACAGGCATGTCCAAGTGTCACCTACCAGTGTTATTGTCTGTCTATATGATGAATATGGCAAACATGAGGCAATAGAGCAATTGTCTCATGTACACAGTCAATGCTCACCTCCCAACATATGACACTACAGCCTGTGGGAGATGCACATATGTAGCCATGCTGGGGGTAATGCTCTCACCAACCCAGACTGAACCTGACATTCATGTGGGGATGTTAAACATTTGCAACATACCCCACTCATCACATAGTCTCACTAGATCTCCACCACCACAGGCCACACATAGCATGACTACGACATTTGCAGAACCTCTCCATACTCTCTGTGTAGGCAACAGAGGCAGCCCCCATCACCAAACACAACACCAATTACTTTTAGCCCACAGGCTCATGAGTGCTCATCAACTACAGTCAATAGGGTGTTATAACATACCCAACACACCAGTTATAGGTGACTCTGTAGGTGGTCACACTGATGTCCCACTCAGCAGGCTACACAAGGCGATAGTCGCTTACATCTGGCTGTCAGGTAAAGGGATCCGCAACATAACCTATGCATCCATGCCACACCTCACCAGGTACAATTTGACTGTCATTCTCCATGTTAGTGTGCCTGCCCTGAGATGTAACTTCCTGGACTACATGTACAGGGACATGCAATAGCTCTCCGGTTTTGTAGCCCAGAAGGTATCACCCAAGCCCTGAGAAGCATTCTGCATTCATCCAGACTGATACCACTGTACAACGACTGAATGTTTCACTTCAACAGTTGCCTATGCTTCTGCTGTCATTCTACAGGCATCCAGTATCTGTCTGCTTTGAATGACATGGTCAACAAAACACGATGCTTTAGCACAGATGACCTGCACCTGTCATCCTGTCACCCTGGGATTACAGATAACATGTAAGGCTCTTGCTGCTCCTATACTGCCTGTCTTGGACAGTTTCCAATAACATTCACCACCAGAACAGGAACAGGCAAGCAAAACCTGGGGTAATGTTACTCAATGTTTGACATCTTCATCTCTAACGCACTCAGGTGAGGCACTTTTTATAACGGACCATTTCGATATCTCTGCAGTGACTGGGACCTGCCTCTAGGCTCCGGAGAGCACACCTGCACTGACAGGTTATACGCAGACCACATCTTTCAGTCGTGTAACCAGGACCGGAACACCCACGGCAGAGGTCTGTCCATATTTCACAAGGATGTACACACCTCCAGGCTGGTTACTTAGCACAATGCATCAGAGGTGATCCATGTGCAACTAACTGTGGCCAGAACTGCTATACACATTGTAACTTGCTACAGATTCAACAATATACCCCACGGTTACCAGCCCTTATTTCTTGGTGTACTGGACAGTAGGGTTCAGACAGGTACTACTGAAGTGAGACTGACACTAACCCACACTTAACTGGGATAGCTACTCATGTACTAATACATTAGGCCAACACTTTCTGGGATTCATAACCTCCACTTCACTGGATCAACCCATACGCACCACCTCCAAGACCAACAATATCCTAGACATGGACATTACCAACATGTGACTGGTGTTCCACACTTGGGGTTATCCCCTCGTTGGTAGTTTCCGAACATATGCTGATCACCCTTGTTATCCACATCCCGGCACCACACCCTTCACGGAATACACAGTACAAGATTTCTACAAGGCCTACTTCAGACGTCTTATGACAGCAGTAGTAAACATCATGACACCCGTGCAGATGAACAATGTACTTACAAATGCTGAAACATACACCAGTGCACTTCATTAGCACTTACAAGACTGCATGGATCATGCTATCCCAAACAGAGCCATGATGGTACCCACCAGATAATGGACGCCACTCTGGGGGTCCAGTTCCATGGACATAATGTACAACAAAAGGTGGAGGCTGTTGCAAAGTGGAGTACAATCCCATGGGTGGGGTAGCGCACTGGTCAGCCTCAGTAGGAATCCGGGATCCCTTATCGCATCCTCCAAAGCTAGCTACGTAAACATTACTGTGACACATTCCAAGGACTACCACAAAACATTATGGAGGTATGTCAGTACTCAATGGCAATACCCACATCTGCTCTGACATACGATGGTTAGGCAGGAACATTACAGAACTGACTGATATTGGCAACATCCTGGCAGATAGGTTCAATGCTAACTTTACACCCTCTCACTCCCTACAGGGCCAAAATCCATACAGGAACAATGCAGAGTCCCTGCGGTCACAACTACGCAGTTCCAACCTGCACTCTTTAAGGCCTGGAACACAGACTCCATGTGACCATCCAACATCCCAGGCTGCGATTTACACAAACCTCAGAATGACATGGCTACCCACTTGGACACCAGATTCACTAATAGCCTTGTATCAGACATTGTGGCCCCTGAATGGCACACAGCAACAGTTATCACACTCCACACAGGTGGTGCCAAAATGAACCAGAGGGACTATTGCCCTGTACGCCTGACGAGACTGTTCTGCAAGGCTATGGGGCACATCATCATGGAAGTCATTCACAGAGACATTGGTAGGCTCCAGACCTTTGATGCTACCCAGGTTGGATTTGTTAGGGCCAGACCATGGCTCCTACACCTGGTGGACTCCTTTGATACAGTTACCAGGGTAGTTGATGATGGTAAGGTGGTCCACACAGCCTACACTGTCCTCTCATTGGCTTTCAGCACCGTTCTCCATTATGGTATTGACAACATACACATCCACCTACGTCTCGGGATGTTATGCAAAGTGGCTCATGGACAGGACCCACACAATGAGGGTAGCATACCATAGTACCTACTGTAATACAGTTACACTTGGTGTACCACAGTCCTCGGTCATAGGGCCCCTCATGTTTGGTATATGCTTCCCTGAGGTACAGGCTAGCACAGAGGGACTTTCCCTGAATAGGTTTCCAGATGACTGCAAACAAGGAGCCATGATTGATCCACCAGCTGATATAGACACCCTCCATAAGGGTGTCACTGTGACGGCTACCTGGTGTCGATAACATGGCCTCAAGCTGCATGACACAAGGTGCATAGACATCCCCTTTGGATTACACCAATCACCCACTGACTATCACATAGGTGGCAATCCCCTACATACATGTGACATTATACGGGATCTTAGTACACACGTATATAGCACCCACTCCTTTGATAAACATATTGCCAATGTGGCGTGGATATCCTTCTATGTGGTCACCCTTGTCTGTAATGGGTTTGTAGCTGGAACAAAGGCACCCATTGTACCTCTATACTCCTGACGTATGACACACGTTCAAGGGTACAACACCCCTTTTGAGGTGTACCTTACAGAACAGCAACGGCTTTACATACCACAATATTAACACACCATGAGGATTATTGACCTCTGAAGGATGACGTATGTGGCACAACTATGGACACAACGAATGTACACATTTGCATACTGCATACTCAGGGGTGACCCCTGCTGAACATACAGGGCCCATGTCCACAACAATATTTATGGATATACTCCACATAAGCAACATAAGCAAAAGCCACTGAGAGCAATATGCTCATGGATATGTGCACAAATGCAACGATGAGTGGGAAGTGCTTGAGGGATACATTCCTGAACCAGACACTCACCATGCTTTGGAACATGATTCCTATGTACATCAAGCAGGGACACTCACTAGCACTCTTCATGAGATACCTCGATGGGTGCATGGGAGACACACATGTATGCCAGGGATCACTGCAGTGGCTGTACTGTGCAGAGGTGCAGGTAACACATGGCTTTGCTGTTCACAGACAGGACACTACCCTAGAGAGGTGCCACCGGTGTAAACACTGTAGTTGGGCTTACACATAGACTTGCCAGACAGCATAGTACCTCACTATGAACCTGCGAAGCTATTACATGTCCTCTGTGCATGATTAATTGAGTAGCTCTTCCATTTCGATTAGCTATCATGCTGTTACAGTGTCCTGTGACTACAAGCCATATGTATCCTGTTATTGTGTATTGTACATGCCAATAGACGATACCTTTTGTTTGCATGATATAACAGTTATGCTGTGTAAAATATCTGACATATCTACCTACAATGCTGTACATTACACATATTTTAAACATTATCCCATAATGCAAAGCATACTTGCACAGCAGGACCACCTTAGGCATGTTATTCTTGTTATATGCCCATACACATGCCTACTGTGACAGTATATCAACATATACTATCCCCTGCTATGGCACGTACTTGTTGGACAAACCCTACCACTGATGGTGGGTGGTGTGGAATTGTTGTGTTTAAAGCCCTCATGTAGCATCCCTTGTGGTGTATGAGATGTTTACCTTGTGGCCCACAGCAGGACACACAATTTCTACAAGCATTATTATGCTCAACAAGACATCACTACATAATACCTTTTCCCACTTTATGCATTGCGTACACTTTAATTAATACAAAACAGGCTCTACATACACTAACATACTGAGTGTTCTACATACCTTGTTACCGTTCCGAGTCTTCGTAAATATCTTTCTTACACCTTTACTGTTTAAACGGTTCTATGGTATGAGCATAAGGTTTGAATGTATGGCAAGGCATCCTTATATATACGTCGATACCTGTAACATGTGGTATTCTGCCGCCAATTGGTGTTCCTGAGTAAATTATTACATGCACATCAGCTGCGCAGCTACTCCATTTGCCAATTACGCGGCAACAGTGGGGTATAATTGAATTCTCCACTTGGGCATTGCCCTTTTGCCTTACCTTCGGGGAGGCAGCCTGTATGTGTTTTGTTGTGAGGAATTGCAACTGCTATTTGGAGAGACACGGATATTTTGAATTCATGTCCCCCGTGGATTGTGTGTGACGGCTAGAGTATGTGGTTCTACATGTGAGTGTACCTGTCATCTCAACCGTCTGATAAGGGACTATTGCAAACAAAACCTGTAACATCACCGTCTGTTCCATTATACAACAGCTACAATTTCACATGGCGCCATTACAAATGTGTCTCTCACAAGGTATGTTAACGCTTCTGCAGATGTAATTGAGTGAGTGGATGTTTGTGATGTTATTACAGTCTGTACTGCAATTGTTTTGGGTGTGGGGGAGATGTAGGTGGGTGTACATAGCATATACAGGTTTGTGGGGACTGCATTTCTACATATTCCATATATGTGTGTGGGCTCCTTCCCTAATTGAAAACCTATCATTTAGTTGACTGAAACTATGGTTGTTATGGGCTTATACATTGAGCCATTGTTAATTGGTTCCTATATAGCATGCAGGTGAGGTTGATACTTCAATACCTCCGGAAATACATTGATATGTAAGGGAATGTTACTAAATGACAGCTGTTTTGTGTATTTCTGTCACAGATATTTGCACTCATTGCAGTTGTATTGGTGACTGAACCTCTTTGGCATGGGTTGCCACCTTTTCAAATGGCCATAGTGGGACATTTGCAGGGCACACATCGGTGTTTACAGGCCAACACATACCCACGGTCAGTACACAGGATAGAACAAACTTTTATCCTAAATACATACTTATTCTTGTAGCACTTTAGCTACTTATTATGTTTCATGTAGCATTTACATATTTTAGATATAGGAATAACTATTTAATGCAACTATTACATAATATATGGGACATAATTATGTCCTACAATCTTGGACATTTGCCTTTTTTAATATTTTTTGTCAGGACACAGCTGCCCAGGGAGGGGCTGTCCTTCTTAAAGTGGGACAGGTGGTAACTGTATGCCTACCGCCAGCTATGACCACACCTACCGTAATGATCTACCTCCGAGTTAGCACTAACAGACACACGATGCAAACACACACACACACACACATTACAGTCCCACGGAAACGCATACGGCATCCTCAACACACAAATACACAGACTACAGCAATCACAAACACAGTTGAACACAGTACCTACCTGGACCGCAGCACCGGCAGCGATAACTAAATGTCCCTTAACATCGTGATAATATTACAAGCAGTTCTAGTGTTCTGGTACTGTGGTCTTTCGGTCTTTAAGTCTCGGGATTATGCATGTCGGTATGTGACACATTCGATAGTTGTCAGTATCCTATTTATTTGTACCTCCATGGTTGTGTACATATCGTTGACCTATCTATATATTTGCAGATATAGGTGAATCCGTATATATAAACATATATCTCTCTATCACCCTTTCTATCTCTATTTTATATATATATATATATATATATATATATATATATATATATATATATATATATATATATATATAGAGAGAGAGAGAGAGAGAGTGAGAGGGAGAACACACCTTTCGTTGTCTACATGGTGGTGTATACTGTTTCCTGGTCTCTGCACGTTTGTGTTTTAACTTGTCACAATACATACCTGCCGTTGGTACATCTCAGGTAGCTTAGTGTTAGGTGATTGTGTACATGATTGCGTGTTCTACTCCTGGCAGTGGTCGTTTTACCCTTCAGAGCAGGCACTATTAGTACAGGGGTGAATAATGCTAGTTTCACCTGTTCTGAACATCGTTGACCGTGATCTGCGTGATATTCAGCAAAGCTTAGCCGTGTTTCACGCATATCCGTATAGTCATGTTTAAATGACGTTTACCAGCACTTGCCAATGCATAATCCCACTAACATGTGCTAAACCTGATCTGATGACCTGCATCCAACATCCATTATTCGTGCTTTCGGGATTACGTAACATCCCTTGCAGGACGTGGAACTGGGAACATGCACGACAGTCAGTGCATTTACCACTTGGGCATCTGGGATTTGTACACGTGTTATGGTGTTTTGTATGTGGACTGTACTACGGCTGTTACTCCATACTGCAATCAAATGTGTAACTCAGTTAGTTTACATATGGATGAGACCTATTAATGGTATGTCCAAGTGATGTTTAATGGATGTATTCCAGCATTGGGAATGTATGTCACAGTGAGCCACACACTATAATGTGCTACACCTTCACACAACCATAGGTGGAGCATGGGGTTACAGATACCTGTCATGGGTACTCCCCATGCTTTGCCACTACATCCCTGATTACATTATATGGAGCCCCTCATTAACACACCAGGGAATCCATGCAGAGTGTGTGGGGAACAGTGATTACACACATGGATCCTGCAATTGGCTCTGCTCCACTGAGGGACAGTTGGTTAATCGATGTGGTGGTGACAGCAGACACTGTTTGCCTCTGTTGATGAATGGCCTCTGACAATCGGGCATGTACCTACCGATGTACCTAGGAACCTTTACATACAGTATTAACATATGCTGTTAGGTGCATGTACTGTTCAGGTGTTGACATTCCTTGTTCCAATAGCTGTTGTGTGTGCAATGGTTGAGGGCTGCCTATGTAAGATTCACACAGTAGGCCACCTATACATTACAATTTACAGGTGGTCGTGTGTGTGCCATCCAGTTTACTGTGTGTGCAGGTGGAGAGGTGTGTCAGTCCATAGAGGCCTACACTGTCAGTGTATGTACTATACGTTCCCTCTTTGCCAAGGCATGGGCATATTGGGCATGCCTCCATCTGCCTACTGGGGCTGGCACAGGGTGTTTGTGGTCTGAATCCCTCTGTGCCTGTGATGGCCTTGGCAATTGAGGTGGGCTGTGAGGGCCTTCACCATTATGTCCCTGCTGCAGCTGTTTCTGCAGGATCATATTATGTAGCATGGCACATACTATGAAGATGTGGGCACACGTGCCTGGAGAGTACTGCAAGGCTCCACCAGATATGTCCAAGCAACAGAACTGTGATTTCAGCATCCCAAACACATGCTCTATGATGATTCTGGTTTGTGCGTGTGCCTCATTATGGCGTTCTTGCATGGGTGTGTGTGCATTTCTGATGGAAGTCATCATCCACAGCTCCAGTGCACAGCCAGCATCCCCCAGAAGGTGGCCATGTGGGATGTCCCCCCTGACAAATACCTGATACAGCTGTGAGGCATGCCAGATGTGGGAGTCATGGTAGCTTCCAGGGCTGCCAGCACACACATCCATGATAATGTCCTGGGCATTGCACACAACCTGGCAGGTGATGGAGTGGTATCTCTTGCGGTTTATGTACTACCTACCATGCTCACTGGGTGGTGACTTGATATGTATGTGCATGCAGTCTATCGCATCCAGTACCTCTGGGTAGTGTGCCACATGGTGGAAGAGATGCATATTGCTGGCCAACTCCTCCTGAGTTCGGGGGAAGTATATATGCTCATTCGCATGTGGTAACATGGCATCCAGGAATTGGTGTAGTATCCTGGATGCTGATGCCTGTGAGATCCCCATTATATCTCCAGTTGGCCTTTGAAAGATACCTGTGGCTAGTATTCGCAAGCTTACACATGCCTTCGTGTCCACTGGGATGGGTTCCCCTCTGTTGTTTCTGGATCTCAGGCGTGGCCGGCACAGCTAAACTATTTGCTGTAAGATGTCCCTGTCCACCCTGTAACGCTCTACTATCTCTAGATCATGTAGCCCCTGGTAGGTTACCCTTGGTCTGAACACTCTTCTCCTCCTCCGGGGCTTGCGGTGGTTGTCAGCATCATCCTCCACAACACCTTCAGTCTCTAACACATGGTGATGAATCATAGTTATGGCAGCTCCCAACATGTACATTGTAAAAGTTCCCCATCTGTTTACACTGATGGTGCAGTGTTTGGGAATACACAGGTGTGTGTGAGGTGGGTTCACACTTTATACTATTGTGCTGTGAACACTGATGATGTCATAGGGTGTGTATGTATAATCAGAGCTACAGGGTATCTTATGTGTTTTACCACAGGTACTGCTATTGTGGTGCCTTTGGTGTTGAATTACATTTAGCTGCCGTGGATTACCTCTTGCCCTTCCCTTAACATTTCTTAATGTTTCCCCTCCCATTTTCTGGCATGCATCCAGCAGCCTTTTTTCTTTTGTACTTTCCAAAACCTGGCTTATCTTGTGAAATGTGTTCTATGGCCGATCTACTGCAGGTTTGCTTTGCTCTGCTATGACAGTTCTCTTTTCTTTGCAATCCGACACCTCCCCTATCCTGTTCTGCAGGTTGCTGCGAGCAGACTTGTTAGCTGCCGTCGACTGCCCACTGTGAGTTAATAGGTGTTAATTGCTCAGTTGTACTCCAATTACCCTTCTGCAGCATTTCCTTATTTTCTTCCCCTAACCTTCCTGTTTGAGCTATGGTGCGTGGCGCGTGCATCCGCTTACCGGATTTCGGGCACGTTTTCATCCACGTACACATGCACTTTCGCACATCATATGTGCTCTCAGCTAAACGATGCTATACCTACATCCCCACCTCTATCCTGCGGCTTTGCTTAGCAATGGGCAGGCCAGATTTGCATTGCTCCAATGTGCTTACAGCTACGGTGGCACACTCCACTGCTGATGTCATGTATACCTCCAAACCACTCTTCGGTGTTGTAGCGCTGTGCCGTATGGTACATCCTTAGTCTGGCGGGACGTTTGAGATTCACTATTACTTGCCTCATTTGCATAGCATTGACTACTAATTCATAGTTACCGCGCTGAACACTGTCACAGACCCTTAGCAACCCTTGCAGCTTGGTTGTGGTGTACCATGCATACCATTGAGTATTATGGTGAAATCATGATTTGTATTACATTGCGATTTTATGACATTTGTATATATTTTCCTTGTGTTCCCGTTTGCGCACACATGCCCTGCAGTTGTACTTTGCATTACTGTGGACATGACATTAAATGTTTTTTAGGCATTGTGCATCTTTTCTTATGCCACTGGCTGTATATTTAGCCATTGGCATATGTTAACTTTGTAATACATGAGCCTGGTCCGCTTTCATAGATCCAATGTTCTGTTTGGAAAAATGTAAACCATTTTTTTTGGTTTACATTTCTGTGGGCTTATGCTACGCCTACACCACTTAATGAATGGCTATGTACCTTCATTTGCATGGTGCAGTACTGCGCATGGGGTGATTAGCATACCTGAGCCGAGGGCAGCGCAGATCTGGCATACGCTGGTAGTGCACGTGGAATTGGATCGTACCTGAATCGCTCAGTGGCCATATTTGGCATTATACCGCCTACGCTACGCCTGCGCCTGGTGCAAGCTTCATGAATCCTGGGGATAAAAGTCTTACAGATCCTGTGTTACCTCAGTTTTAAATCTGTAAAGGTTTGTGTTAGCCTAAGAGAAAGAAGGATAGTACTGGAGATTTTAGATACATAGTCTGAGTACATGGCATCTTCAGATGAATTGTGACATTTGTGGGTAAATAGTAAATGTTATGGTTTGATTAATACCTATTTGGTGTTGGAGAATATTTCTTTGGCTTAGAAAATTATGTGGTTTGAGTATTACATTATGGGTAATGACTACTTGATAGTAAGTGAAGTTACTGGGTAGTTCTAACCAGATGAGCTGTTAAGGAATGGACAGTGATTAGAGCTATGTAGTTAGCTGGCAGCAAATGGGGAAGTGTAAGTAGGTAGGAGGAAGCTGTATGCTTTTATTTTTGTTTATTTATTTAGTTATTTTTATTCATTTAATTATTTATTTGTTTATTTTTTATAAGGTAGCATTTAGCTCTGTACACTGTGCTGAGTTTTGATGTCTTTTTAATGGAATATGATGGTCAAATTTCATAGTGTCATTTACAATGACCCTTAGCAGTTTTGTTTAAAATGTTTCCTTCAGTTTTATATTGTCTGATGAAGTAATTTTAAAGTTTATTTTGTATGAAATATATTTATTAGGAGAAAAGAAGTTTGTTTGGTTTTTTTTGTTTTTTTTGGGGGGGGGGGTTAGTAGAAACTGAGAGTTATCTAACGAGGATTTGATGGATGGAAAGGATTTCTGAATGATCTGTTTAAAATGGAACAGACTGGAGTGAAATATAGGAGAGTGGAGTTGCCTGAGTACTGAATTAGAGTAGCATGTTTGGATGCAGTATGTAGATCTACAAAGAACAATCAAAAAGTAATGGACTCATTATTGAGTCTATAGGCTGCCATTGTTATCCCATGCTTGTAAAGACAGGTGAACACAATTTCTAACTTGAGTGAATTTCAGATTAATTGACATTTGATGTTTTTAAATTGTCATACTATTTCCTTATGTGGAAAATGTCAAAAGGCTTATCAAAGACAAGATAGGCAAGTGTCCTGTTAGCCTTTAATCAAGTGCTGCTATTAACGCTTTTAAATTCTTCATAGAAAGCCACCACAAAATTCAAAAGGTAAAAGCTCCCATTAACAAATCCTATCTGTTCCACACTTAGCAGATGTAGTCCTGTGTCATTTTTGGATAAAATCTATTATGATTCTTTCGTTGAAGGTTGGGCATCGAGCTGGCACCTCGGCACCATCAAAATCTACTGCCAATCATTAGCGGACCGGAGTTCCTCTGTGGCGACCCCTAACCGGGAAAAGCCAAAAGAAGAAGAACAACAATAATACTAGTCAGGCTGATGTGTTTAAAATTATTTAGGTATGATGTCCATTTTGAAGTGGGTACACTATAGCCATCACAGATCATGGAAGTATCTGTATAATAATATTTTGTTTAACGTGATTGTCAGGGATCAGGGTTGGCTTTCCTTTATTCTGTGTTGAAAGTCATTCTGTATGTTGTCTGTTTCAATGGAACTTCAGTTTTAATTGTACTGTAGCAGTAGTTATAATTACTGTCTGCTGTTTTATGCTTTTATCTGCTAAACTTTTTTATCTGTCAAATAATTTTCATCTGTTAAATACTGGCAAACACTGTTAATTTTGATTAATCTTTATTTATATTTAGTGTTTATCAAATAATTACTAGAAAATCAAAGTTATGTTTTATTTAAGGTTTACAGTATTGGACACACGTTTTGGGACTCCGAAAAATTTTCAGTGTTTTTATACTGTTCTCTAGATGTTTCTTTTATACTGTTTCTCCAGTGTATTACTAGTAATTATGTTATTATACAATTACATCATTAACCAATTAATCAATTATTCATTTAATTCCAACTATATAAAGGATGGCTTTTTAGTGAAGAATTTGTACTCTGAAGATGCCCTATATGATTGAGGGTGAAAGCACTTAGTACGGAGAATTGTTGTCGCATTATTGTATTTTTTATTTTTATTTCATTAAAAAGTGGAACCAACAAACCAGTTTTCTAACGGGTTATTGAATGACTTGTCAGCTTACTAGTTGTTCCAATATATATCTGATAATTACTGGAGTTATTTAAAGTAAATTTCCTTTGTATCTGTAGTATGATAAAATATTTCTTTATTTTTCTACAACTGTATTTGCTGTATCATATGGCTGGGTGATCACTTCATTGTTTATTGACAACATGCTACATTTACAATTTTCCCTTTGAGTTTTGTACTGTAATTGAATAATACCTCATTATTGTTTTCAACCTTAGAGGCCAGTTGAGTTCAGAGATAGATATGGAACATATGACATGAAAAGTAAATTGTTTCTTCTGCAGTTTGTGTTCTATGTTTTTATTAAGAATTGTTTTCTTCATATAGCACAAACCATCATATACAGCATGGTGTTATTTACATTCATCAATGGAGTTATAAGGATGGCATCATAAAGTAATAAACATAATGAGCAATAGTAACACGTATAGCCATACTGGTCATAACATGTATAAATACAGTAACATGGTATGAACAGAAGTATTCAGTATCCTTACAAGAACATCAGGTTCTCCCTGAGTATCATATTATGCTTTTTGTATGACAGAGTACAATCTGGTATAGGTATTCTAAACAATCCTCAACATCAGTCCTATCTTCTTGTGCATAAAAGACCGTATAACCCATTCTGAAAGGTTTGCTGCATTATCTTTCCATGCCTCATTGGGGGAGAGTTGGATTCATCCTTCCAGCATTAAAAGTTATACAATAACATTATTTTGATCACTTATAACCCCAGCTATGTCTTGTCTGCAATATTATGTTACAGAAGGCAAGGCTTCCCAAAGGAAGCTATTTGCTTGTACAATGGGCCTGTGTTTACCTTAAGTAACTAGTCATATATGGAAGAAAGATCATACTTTTCCCCACTGCTTTTTCTTTCTTTTTTCTTTTTTTTTCCCATGGGGATCCAGTTAATATACATAACCACAATTTTCGATTGTTTTATAAATTACTGCAATAAATGAGTGATTCGATCATTAAAATTTGTTTATAATTCTCTTACTAGAATGGATTTGGGAACATTAGGAAAAGTCATCTTAAGCTGGTAATCCATCTCAGTCCAGCCTTTGGCCTCTTGTCCTATTTCCAGTCCCAAAAATTCCCATGTCCATAGAACCTTTTTACCAAATATATCTTCCATTAGCTCTTGACGTTGCCCCCATCTAATCTGTGCTCTGTCACTTTTCCAGAACATATGGATCAAGGAGGCCTCCTCTTCTTTACATCACCAATGTTTTGCTGTTACTTTTTAATGTATTTTATATAATTTAGTTGAAGTGAGGTACCATTGTTAAAGAGCATGCATATGTTGATCCCAAATAAATGGCTATTGTCTTAGAGTGTGGGTTCCGTCCCAAGTTTGTTGCCATTGAGTGAAGGGCTGAATCTCTTCCCTAATATGTTGCTGTCTAGGTTATGGCAGACTTCCACCTTGACTCTATCAAATATTTATATAGAAGACTATCCCTTTCCTTCTTGACATTCACCTATTTCTACCAAGGTGAAAATATTTTGCTTCTATCTGTGTTCTTTATATAAAAATCAAGATAAAAGGTGTAAAGTTTCATGTCTGTTAGCCATTGGTTCCCTGCTATTTGATAAATTTGTATTACTACTCTGAAACTAATAGGTTTAAGGGGTAGTCTTGTATGCCTTTGTTCTCCAACTTTGGTCACCATAAATTAATTCCAACTATTAATTCTTGATTCTTCCCAAATCTGTCTATCCTGCCATGGGATAGTCTTAACAATCTGCATCCAATACCAGATATTAGTTACCCCTCCATCCCTCCATGTAAATACATCACATTCTGCTAGTAATGATTCTCAATTGTCCAGCCAGTCTGTCCAGAAAGGTGAGTGAGAGTCTCCTTCTGGCTGAATACAGTTCCACCTTCTCTTTGTTTCCTTCCTGGTTCTTACGTACAGTGCTACACTGCATCTCTGCACTAGACAGGGTATATGTATGAAGCTCCAGACACCTTGTTCTTTTGGTATATGTATTTTATTCAGAGAGATTCCGTTATCTTTGTCTTGGTTTATTTACCATTCTGTAACTAGCTGCATTTTCCTAAGTCCTGACTGTTTGTATGACAGGTATACGATGAATGAGATGAAGAATGGGGAAGGGGGGGTATCATGACATAAACTGTTAATTCTCCCCATCAGTGTTTTGAATGAAGAATGGGGAAGGGGGGTATCATGACATAAACTGTTAATTCTCCCCATCAGTGTTTTGAATGAAGAATGGGGAAGAGGGTATCATGACATAAACTGTTAATTCTCCCCATCAGTGTTTTGAATGAAGAATGGGGAAGGGGGGTATCATGACATAAACTGTTAATTCTCCCCATTAGTGTTTTGAATGAAGAATGGGGAAGGGGGGTATCATGACATAAACTGCTAATTCTCCCCATCAGTGTTTTGAATGAAGAATGGGGAAGGGGGGTATCATGACATAAACTGCTAATTCTCCCCATCAGTGCTTTGACCCTGCTGCAGCACTTTTCAAGGGCTGTGGTCATCATAGCCTTAAAAGTGTCTTTGGTTTGTGTAATTATCTGTTTGTAATGGTTATTTTTTTACTTATCAGTCTAGGTATTCATTTAATTCTTCCTCTTTAGTTCTGCCGCAGTTTCCTTTGCCTTGGCTCTTCCCTATTCTAACTAGAGCTGTTTTCTTAAGATTGCATTTAAATCCTGACACTGTAAAATTCTGCAAAGATATGTATTATATTATATTATATTATATTATATTATATTATATTATATTATATTATATTATATTATATTATATTATATTATATTATATTATATTATATTGTATGAATTTTAGTCACTTTCAGGTTTCCTGTACCTTCTGTTTCTATATGTATCCTCATACAATGCAGATCCTATAGGAAAACTTTTATCACTTACAGAATATTCAGTTATACTCATTAGTAGTAATTTATAATTATCAACCATGGGAAGGGTAAGGTCAATTTATTACCAAATGGAATATGTTATTTTGAGCACAAAAAGTAAAACTGGCTAGGCTTAAAATGGCCTGCAAGGGCAGCTAGCCTAATATTTCCTTATGAACCTATAAACCTATAGATGGTCTCTCCAGTCCTAGTTTCAGTCTGTCTCCTGTTACTTCAGCATATGAAACTTTTTGTTTGTCAATATTAGCTGGCTGATGGCCCTTTTCTGTTCCATAATCTATGTCTCGCATATTTTGCTCTGTCTGCCTTTCTGGTGGAGTTTTTGGTCTATCCAATTCTGTTCTTTTTTTGCATTTTACTGGCTTCCCATTCCCTTTCCTTTCCTTAATATGCTCCAGACCTGTGGAGTAGTGTTCAGTTTGTGTTTTCCCTATTAAGAAAGTTCATGTGGCTGCTTTGTCCCTGAACTGACAGGAAGCATCCTCATGCTTAGTTACTAAATCTGATGGATTTAAAAGAATGTTCTCTTTATACCAGCTCCACCCACTTCTGTTCTAAATTCCCTCTCAAATCTCACTCTGCTCCCTCCCCATCAAAACCTACATGTTCACCACAATATTATCACTGCTCATTACCTCACCTCACCAAACTACAAGATTTGTACAACACTAACCATGCTGTTCCCCTCCTGTATCACCTTATTCATTCTCCTCCTCTCATTCATGACATCCCTAGCAGAAGTAATAATAAATAATCACACCTCAACCATTACTTTGTTCTCACCTATCAACCATCTTTCAGCTTGCTACTCAAAAAAATCTGTTTATGCTTATTTCCCATAATTCCATTCCACTATTCTATCCCCAAAATACCAAAAAATGTCAGTCCCAATGTCAGGATAATCCTTCTACACATCTCTACTAAAAATGTCATAATAAACAAACCATCCTTCTCCACCATACATCATGAGGTGACATCCACCCCAACCCAGGTCCCAGTCAAACCACAAACCAAAGAATACATCCTAAAAGTTTTAAAATAGTTACTCTAAACATTATAATCATATACAACAAAATCACATATTTTCATGCCTGGATGACCCAACACAACCCAGATATCCAAGCCAAAATGGAGACATGGCTAAAGCCTGAAATAACAGATGCTGAAATACTACCCCTTGTTATAATATTATCAGGCTAAATAGAAAACATAAAAATCAGGTGAAATAGCTATAATCTTACCAAATATTCCTACAGTAACTCCCTGTACAGGCACAATCCCAGATTTTGGAAAAGCAGAAATTCTGACTCATTCCTTAAACTCAACAGAGCCAAGAGCATATACATTGCTGTTCTACATATCCCACAGGACAGAACATTCCAATACTTGAAAACTTACTATCCTGGATAAAAGATACAGTCACAAATTAAATTCTCCTCCTAGGTGATGTAAATGTTAATTGGCAGTCTTTATACCCAAATTCAGCAATCAGCAGCATGAACCTACTTGGATTCACTCGAATTAATAATACACCAACCAAATTTGGCAAAAATAACTCCCAACAATTTATCCTGGATTGGATTCTAGTTACCAGCCAAACTAATTTTACCTCCTCAGGTACCCTCTCTAATATACCAAGTGAGCACCTGCCAGCTTATACCCACAGGAGTATTATACAGCTAGCAAACTAACTGTAATCTCTCCAATTTTTCCATGGAGTCTTTCATTGAAGCACTGAAGCAGTTATCTGGTCTATCCTAAAATGACTGCCATTAAATGATGCCGTTGAATACTTCAATGCAGCATTTCTAAATATTCTTAACACCTTAGCCCCACAGCATACAGAAAAAAATAAAAACAGACATACCCCATGGCTCACCAACCAATGCCAACTCCTCATGAAAGACAGAGACAAGGCATGGATTAACCTGCAAAAGAATAAAAATGATAAAAATTGGCAACTATTCAGACAGCTACAAAACCAAGGCAAGAAACAAGTTAGAGATAAAAAAGTCTTATTATACTCAGCTTAAGACAACCATAAAATACAACCCTAAAAATTCTGGTCCTCTGTATCCTCTCTCATCAGCTCAAGTATAAAGAAAGGTCCCAGCCCATACCCAGACATTCCGCTCTACAAACAGCTACCTGTTTCAATGCATACTTCATAGAATGCATAGCCAACTTAACCTTAAACTCACCTAACACACCCTTTTCCAAACAGCCAACTTCCCCTGTCTTAAACCCTAGCAGATTTCCATCCCAAAACTCACCTATCTGCAGCCTCTCCAATACACATACAGACACCTCCGCCTACTTTACCTTTCAACCAATTTCTGTTACTTTCATAAAAAGCATTTATGTAAACTAAAACCTTATTCCTCCTCATTCAACAGTCTTCCCCCAGAATACCTAAATCTAGCTGCAGATGCAATAGCATACCCAGTCAGCATTATTATTATTATTATTATTATTATTATTATTATTATTATTATTAATAGATCAATAACAGAATCGTGTGTCCTTAACTTGTGGAAAATGCTGCATATTATCCACTTACATAAAGGAGGTATTCAAATGACATTACACATGTCTGTCCCATATCCAACATATCTTCCCTCTATTAAATTCTTAAATGATGCATACATCAACAATTTCTCCACTATCTCTTACAAAATAAGCTAATTACCAATATACACCATGGATTTTTGCCAGACTACAGTACATCCACCTCATTACTATCATTTACAGACACTGTTAATAAAGCTCACAACTCTAATAAACGTGTATATGCGGTATTTCTAGAGCTATCAAAAGCCTTTGACATAGTGTCTCAGAAAACTCCTCAATCAGTTTTATACCCTTGGTCTAGCATCTCCATCTATTCAATGGTTCTCTAGCTACTTTGCCAACAGACAACAAGCTGTAAAATGGCAAGAATTGATCTCTGCATACCTTCCCACTTCCACAGAAGTCCCACAGGCATCCATCCTTGGCCCTCTACAATTCAATATTTTTATCAATAAGCTACATTCATCTTCTTGTGAAGGCACCTTGATTCAATATGCTGATGACTCTACCATCATCTGCCCTTCAATCACCTTAACTCACCTCCAGGAAATCACTCAACAAGCTGTCATCTCTACTGAAACATGGCTTACAGCAGCAAAACTCCTACTCAACCCCCGAAAAACCAAACTCCTCCACTTTACCCCAAAAAAGTCAAACCCCTAACAAAGCATCTTTCAAAATCTTTTTGGCAACTGGCACTGAAACTGAATTAGTCCACAATACCAAACTATTAGGAGTCATAACAGATGATAATCTTAAATTTGACCTCCATATCCAAAACAATATCAAGAAAACCCATCAAACATTTTCTGAGCACACCCACAAAAATTACTCTGGCTAAAACCTACCTTTTGCCCTCCTTACTCTATGGAGCACCAATTCTAACCAATTTACAACCCTCCATTAAAAAAAAAATTGAAAGCTGCTACTACACAATTGCCAAGTTTGCTACTAATTTATTCTCCTTTACCCATCACTGTAAGGTTCTGCATACCCTTGGCTGTCTGGAATCCTGGAATCCCCCTCTACCTCTCCTACATTCATCTTATAACAATACATAAAATCATACACAAACCATTAGCCTGCCCAGCTCTTACTCCTTTAATCAACAAGTATTTTCCAAAAAGGACTCTTAGACCAGAAGACAAACAACTTATCACCATAAATAAACCAAATAAATCCCCTGGACAAGGCCTATACTTGTACTCAATAGCAAAAAAAAAATGGAGCTCCTTACCTATACTCACCAGAACTATTTCTAACCTACCCACATTTAAATGCTTTCTAAACGAATACATTACAAAATCTTGGCTGAACTTACTCACTATTCTTCACTTACCCCACTTCACAACCCTCTCCAGCATCCTGCTCTACTCCTTTTTTGTTTTCCCAATACCTTACCTTATCCACTTTCCTCCCAACTCACCTAAGCTACCTGAGGACACTCTACCCTGCACTCTTTTATAATCTCCTTCTTCCCAACCTTCTTCCTTCTATTACCATAACATGAACACCATCTCTCATACTAAGGCATCACTTAGTTTCTCCTCGCTATCTCTAATCATGTGATCTCTAATATATTTTAAATATCTTATTAGGATTGTCTCAAGTCTTATTTATCTCATACTAATCTATGTAACAAATAATATGACTAATGAGTTTCTACAAATCATGTTATCGTTTTTCATTGTACTCTGCTAAGAAACACATTCTATGCTGTTCTCATTACAACATTTTTTCACTCTTATGTTTTGTAATGTAGCATGATACTTTGTGATTTGTACTTGATTTTTGAAAAACTGAGATTTTGGAGCTATTCTCCCTGGGTCTCTGTTGAAAATGGGTACTTTCTGGCCCAGTTGGACTTTTCTGGTAAACAAATGTCAAATAAATAAATAAAGCCTGCCTGGTGAAACATATGTCTTAAGTGGGACCAGTCTTCTCTGCTGAAAAAGGACTGGAAAGAAATCTTCTGCAAACATATCTTGTAATTGTTCTATTCCATTCATTTAAGCTTACTGCTCACAGTAGCTAGCTACTCACTTGTTTTGAAGGAAGCAAGTGCCATTGGTACATACCTTGGCCTGATTGCAACTTGGTGCCTCTGAATTACTCTCTGAAACTCTTATCTATTATTTTAGACAGTTCCTGTGGCCTAAAAATCCTTGCCATCACAAAAAGAGCAAAATATTCTAATTCCTCTAAATCATTTATTTTCTGTTGCAGTTTTTCTTAGTCTTTATATATTGACTCATTTTTACCTCTTTAAATGCCATCCTTTAGCAATGCTATCTGTTTTCTCCTCTAGAGTTTCCAAACTTACCTCAAATGCTGAGATTCTTTCTAACTGCTTTCTATTTTGAAATATGAAAGTTGAGACATTCACTACAGGATGGAAAGGCTTCTCAAACCTAAGGAACATTTTGTTATCCTCAGGATTTGCCATTTTAAACTGTTCAAACAATTATGTAACATTGATGACTGAATTGCATTTTGACTCACTGAAGTAATTCAGTGATAAAATATAACCAGGCAATGGCCCCTGCAAGAGAACTATGCTGACATTTTGTCTCAGGACAGCCACACCCATTCTGTACTTTATTTAATGTAAATATATTTTTATGACTAAGGTAATCTGTAAAGGTAATGTATTTTTTTCTGCTATATGTCTTATTCATTTTATAATTCCAAAAGTTTCTTTTTGTAAAAATGTAACTGTATATTTGTGTCGTATATGCATGTGCTCATGAGCACTGTACTTCATGTTATCACAGAACTCACTGTAAATGTCTTATTATTTACTTTTAACATGAGACCCTATTTGGATTGTAACTTTGCAGTGGTACACTCCAGGCATATATTTTCAAGTAGATCCACATTAGACATTGCTTTCTAATCTAGACACAGCAACCTATAGAACCGAAATATATAATGATAGTTCTTGAAGTCTTTCTGAATAGTTTGTATTTTTACAGGACTATGATTTTCAGAACACAATCCTGGCAGGCAGAGCTCCAATAAAGGCTGTCCCTCCTCAAACGAGTACACAACAGTGTAATAAAGGAAACCACTGGCTCAAAGCGTGAAATGTAGAAGGTAAATCTTTAATGGCTCCAAACACACAATAAAAACAGGAGTATTACACAATAGGATTAAACACTGTCATCTTCATACAGAAGACTTCATCAGAATCAAGAAACATATCACTACACAGCTTTTTAAACAGCACCATGCCTCCTAATTGGGTGTAAACTAAATTGGTTCAATATTCTGTGCATATAAATCAGAAACTGTATTTTAAAAACATATATATAAAAAAATATATGTAAAAACTCATTCTCATTAATGAATAAATAAATAACCATATGTTGAACTACCTTATAATAAATAAATGAATTTTTAAAACACTGTGGGTTGTAATAAATAGACTTAATACATAAAACATGAAAAAGTATGAAAAAACATAAAAAGTGCTACTATAAGAACAACTCAAGAAGACCATCCATTAAAAAACATTTCATAAAAAGCATCTATGAAAAACTTTTTATAAATATAAACACTGCAAATGGATGACAAATATTAAAAATGCTGATTGTTGGTTACATATTGTAGTACACCTGTATTGAAAAATCCATTTAAAAAAAAGTGTATATATATATATATATATATATATATATATATATATATATATATATATATATATATATATATATATAAACATATATATATATAAACCATAATAGTAGTATAATATAAAATTCACAGTGGTATGAACAGTCTGATTATTACAAGGCAATTTAATTTTTAATTTTTAATTGCATCCCTTTTGGTCTTGGATGCCTTTAACTTTAATGCAGGGAGAAGTGATATATGTTCATTCATACCAGGTGGAGTACAGGCGTCTAACCTCAACTGCCATATCATCTCCCTGTACTCCAACCTGTTCTCGCAATCCCCACCTCTATCACTAGTAACCACCCTTTCCAATACCCAAAATTTAAAATCTGCTTGGGTACAACCTGTAGAATTTTTACAGGACTATGATTTTCAGTCATGACCCAGGTCTTTAAGGCAAATAGTGAGTACACAGAAACAAACATTACCTAGATACAGTGAACAAAGATGCCAACAATAAGTAGGTACATCTGATATAACACATAAAATAAACATGTAGCAGTAACACTTGTATTCATGCTGACACACACACAAACACAGAACGCTTAATAGATCCAGTGCAGTAGAGTTGCAGTGTTATGTTATTCCAGCCTCACTGGTTTAGATCATGCAACACTTAAAGCAATAAGAAGGCTCAATGCATTAAGAATTTAATCAAATCATCCCAAGTTTCTGAGGCAGTTGCATTTGTTTTCATTGTTATGGTACACACATAGTTGCAGTTTATCAAGCTGCCTAATATGCACAGGTTTAGATTTCCAAGAAGAAATGGCAAATTTAGAGAATAATCTCTAACATATGCAAGGTAAAGTGCATTTTTGTAACTGAATGCGGTCTGTATTATGTAGTGAATAGGAATAAGTTTAAACTGTTAGCTTATTGAGGAATTGGGGCAATATCTTTCAGTGTATTTAAGAACATGAAGACCACTGACAGACATTTTGTTTTCTTTTGTAGAGTAAAGCAATGATGTCCTCTAGAGTTGGAAACGTGAATGAATCTCAGTATTGTCTTTTCAGCAAACTGATGAAGGATGGTGTTTTGGAAGGAGCCAAATACAGTTACGGGCAAAGAATGTTATAATATAGGAAGAATAATGTTTATGTCTGAGGATCTTCTGTCTTTGGGTGTCAAAACGTTGAGGATCTTCTGTCTTTGGGTGTCAAAAAGTAAAATATTCAGCAAGTGAGATATTTTATAGGAAATGTTGTGCCAAGATTCAGTGTGAGTGTGGAAGGTGAAGTTTTGATCTGATAGCATGCTTAGATACTTTTGTTTCCTGACTCTGAGAAGTCTTTGCTGGAAATAATGAAGGTGAACTGTCACTGCTCTTCTTTCTTTGCTGTAGTGCATGTATGCAGCTTATATTCTTCTACAGAGCATGATATAGGTTTAAATTCAGTTCATTTTTATAGTTATGGATTTTACATATTGGGCTACTATATTTGATAATATCAGATTTAGTCTTACTAATGATTGTTTTTTACTTAAATTAATTTCATTGTAGACAAATTCAGAGAGCGACTACGGGGTCAAGGTTTGCCCTGAGTTTTGCCAACTCAGTGATGGGTAGATCTGAGGACATGTTTAGATATTCTGACACTTTGTTCAACAAAATGTTGTTTTCTAGAAAAGATACACAGATGATTTGTTTTTGTAGTTAAAGGTGATTCCTATATGTTTGAAATTTATGGAATGTATTACTAAAAATATGTTTGGTTTCTCATTTACACATAAGTTGAGTAAAACAACTA